>NW_010136172.1:459-903 GCF_000699245.1 Pterocles gutturalis | reverse complement strand
CTGTCTTGGGTTTGTGTGGCAAGGTTTTGGTACTAATAGGGCTAGAGGGCTGGATTCTGTGAGGAGTTGTTAGAAGCTTCGCCCGTATCCAACAGCCAGTGCCAGGCAGCTCCAAGACGCACCTGCCTCTGGCCAAGGCTGAGCCCATCAGTGATGGTGGTAGTGCCTCTGCGATAAGAAATTTAAGAAGGGGAATAACCTTCTGTGCAACAGCAGCCGGAGGGAGGATTGATAATAAGTGAGAGAAACAACTTGGCACACGTCAAGTTCAGTGGAGAAGGAGAAGGAGGACATGGTGCAGGTGCCAGAGCAGAGATTCCCCTGCAGGCTGTGGTGAAGACCCTGGGGAGGCAGCTGTGTCCCTGCAGCCCGTGGAGGTCCCCAATGGGGCAGATCTGCACCTGCAGCCTGTGGAGAGCCTGCGCTGGAGCAGGATCTGGGCCC
>NW_010136172.1:0-329 GCF_000699245.1 Pterocles gutturalis | reverse complement strand
GTGAGGAAGAAAGAGCAGCAGAGACAAAGTGTGGTGAACTGACTGCAACCCACATTTCTCATCCCCCTGCGCTGCTCAGGAGGAGGATGTGGAGGAAAATCAGGAGTGAACTTGAGCCCAGGAAGGAGGGAGGGGTGGGGGGAAGGTGCTTTGAGACTTTGGCTTTATTTCTCAATACCCTGCTCTGATTTCGTTGGTAATAAATGAAATTGATTTAAAGAAACTGGAGTGTGCTTTGGGTGTGACGGTCACGGGCAAGTGATCTTTCCCTGTCCTTGTCTCGCCCCAGGAACCTTTGGTTGTCTTTTCTCTCCCCTGTCCAGCTGAGG
>NW_010136171.1:2480-33956 GCF_000699245.1 Pterocles gutturalis | reverse complement strand
TCAAAACACTCCCTAACATATAGAGCCAAACAAGTACATGCTGAAAACATGTACTCTTATAACAGACCAAACAAGGAGAAGCCACCCCTAAGTACCAATGCTGGCTGCTGTGTCCCTGGTCCTGTAAACAACAGGTTGTTTTCCATTTCCCTCCTGTTTTCTCTACAGGAATAAAGGGAAGTAATATAAAAAACAGTCTAAAAGAAAGAACATAGCCAGCAGCCAGGTGGAATACAAACGACATAAGCATAAATCAGCTCAAACTCTGAACCATATTTTTATAGTATCCCCTGACTGTCCGCACCACCACCAAACTATGCGGAATGTAAGGACTGTTTGAATTGTTTGGGAGACTATAAAAACCTAGGGAAATTTCTCTTCTTCCCTATAACGCTTGTGCAGTGGGTTTTTTTCCTTTGGCTTATTAAAATTGCTTTAAATTTCCAGAGGTATAAAACATTCACTTCCTAATCCGTGATTCACTCCTCTACAGGGACACTGATGAAACCATGGGAGCCAATAATATTCCTTTTCAAGAACAAAACTTTGGCAAATGCTTTCCTCTCAGCTTCAAAACCTGAATTTGCACCTCTAATGTGAACTGGAACGTTTCCACTCTTCAAACTACTGAAAGGCCACATCCTTAAAGTACAGTTGCCACTCAGGTGCAAAACAAAAGGCAATGTGCCTCCCACTATGCAGATACAGAATATTTGTCCCTGAACCTCTTCTCCCTCAGTGGTGAGCTCCTCAACGACAGTGCTGAGGACAGCAAGCCCATTCTGGGCTAGACTTACTCATCAATTGTTCAGAGTGAAACATGTTTCTGTTGTTTCAGTTATGTACCAAATTGAGAGCTCTTGAGTGCATGGTTCTGTCATGCTTCCTACATCTTTAATGAAAGTGAATGTAGTTTACTCCTACCTTAGCATATCGAAATATCTAGAGTTATTTTGAAATATCAGCACCTCAGATGTTCATCACTATTAGTGCCAACACTGACTTTTTAATCTTTTTTTTTGTCTAATTCCATTTTTTCACCTGCACCATGCCCACTGGAGAAGAGATCACCAATTCTTCTCTTGAACTTAAAAAAAAATACACCTGCTTTCGTAGACACATCAGTCTGAGGCAGGCAGAGAGGAATCAAGGACATGGACAAGTTGTGAGAGGAAGGGAAGCCTGAAGACTGGACCCCGGTATTCCGATATTCTTTTTTGTTATAAAGAGAAACCGTTTGACTATCCTTCAATATCCTGATGAAACAGAAGTGTTTTGGTTGATACTGAACGTACACAGAACAGCGAAACAATATACTTCTCTATACTACATGCTGTGAGTATAAACATTCTGGTTGTTGAACCAGAAAGAAGGACCTAGATACATGAAAAAAGGTTTAAGAAAAATTTAGGTCCATAAATTAAATACTCATTAGATACCTTCCTATTTAATCTGGTATCTTCACATATGTACAAGTGATAATAATAAGCCACTATGCCTCTCAATTCCTGTCTGCTGTTAACATTGTTGTCAATGTTCCTTAAGCATGTTTGAAGGAGGTCTGAAGGAACCAGCTTCCTCAAAAGAACTGATTTAAATGTAAGGTCACATAATATGTGTACGTGTACTCTAAATGGGTCTATGGAATCGAATAACCATCTCACCCCAAAATATTGCACTGTGTCAGTATGAATTTGTGAAGACCATATCTATACAGTTTTGCCTGTGAAATGTTACTGATACTGAATATGTTACTGAATTCTTTATTTACAAGTTATTCAAATAATTTTATCAGATTAAATGACCTTCCATTTCTAAAATATTTTTATATCAGAAATATTATTTTTGGCATGAATTACAGCCTTTTAAGTGTTTCAGAAGAAAAAGCTGTATAGAAAAGATTGAAAACCCATCGATAAACAGAAAATAGGAAAATAAAATTGAAGAGTTTTATCTTTCTCTTCATTTCCAGTTTTTTTCCTCTTACTTTTCAATAGGTTTTTCCTTTACACTTTGTAGATAAATTTGGATTTGTACTAAGATCCCATGTATTGGCAATTTTTGCCATAGAAAAAAGATCATAATGAAAATATTGAGTAAAAACAACGTAATTCCAGTTATTCATAATAAGGGCATTTGCAGTTTTAACGTTTCCCTTGCAGGTACCTTTTCCAAGTGATTGAGGTATAATAAAGATATAGTGCAATACTGTTAAAGGATTTTTATTACTAATTATTTTTAGTGCTTGAACTTGTTGACAAAATTAATGAAATGTTCACTTAAATGAGAAATTATACCTGAAATCAAGTTAATAAGACTTCTTTAATAAATCAAAAGACATTTTTATTTGGCATTTTTGTGCTGTAGATAAGGAACAGTTCCAATGAAACACCAATTGATTAATAAAAAGCAGGCAAGTGATGCATAATTTCTTAATGTTCTGTGTGCTTCATTTAGCATATGATAAATGAAAGATTTTATTATGTAAAGTTTTATTGTGTATACATTAATATAATTATTCATTTTTGTGGTTACATATAGTCACACTAAGGCTTTCCATACACAATTTACATATGGAGTGTATTCAGATGAACATGTGAAGGGTTGATGGTGAACAGTGTTACAGTTCACTCAATTACAGCGTCACTGAAAGGGCTGACATCACACACAAGTTCATCTATCATTGGGTTCTGGGCTTAACTTTCTCATCATCCTCTCTCCAAAATTTGGCTTAGACTTGTTTCTTCTGCTTGTGTGTGTTTTCAGAAAGGGCTAGTCAGTGACTCAAAGGACATGTCCAAATACATAATTGCTCTAAGGGCAACAGAAAAAGAAGAGGCAATTTAAATAATTAAACTGAAAGTCATTTTTTCCTTTTTCTGTGATGGAAGAAAAAAGGACTATCTAGCCAACAATATAATTTCAACCACCATAAATTCTCCTTCCAATACAGCGTCTATTATGTAACGCGTCTTTATTCCTGTATTATTAAAATTTATGGGTTCTTCTCCATTCCACAACAAAATAAACTAGGCATTTCCTGACCATTCCAAACTTTGACTGGTGCATTTGCTCCCATTCTGACTTCCTACATTGTCACTTCTTCAGTTTCTTAGCTATACACTAAGATCACACTGAATTCCTTTTCAGATCTCTCTGGTGATTTCTCCACACAAAATACACCATATTTTGGTGCCATCTCTTTTTTCATATGCTGAATAATTTATTTCCTATACACGATCCTGTTGTGTCTTTTTTGTATTAATAATGTGAATAAGGGCTATCATTTTGAAGTTCTCAGAGTTAATTAACATCTATTGTGCAATTCCAGTTCACCTTTGTGATAGTACTGGAAGCCACATACATGCAAACAGTGCAAACACTAAATTACTTCCAGATTAGAACACCTATCCACTACAATTATAAATATTTGCTTAGTATTAGAATCAAATGTTTTAATGGTGGAAGAGTGGCCCAGTCAGTCAAGAGAGATAAGATTTAAAACCTGTTAGTTCCCCTATCTATCTCAAGTGTTCTCCTAATATGAAGCTAGGGCAAACCTACAGGCAATATGAAACATGAAAAAGGGGGAAGAAGCATCACCTAATGTTATGAAACTACTGAAAGCAAAGGAGGTGTTTGGCAGAGTTCATTTTGTGTACTTGTTAGGTTATAACCATATTGAAGCCTACGACACAGCTAGGCAAGTGAGTCAATTTGGATCTTGGAAGCATATTTAGAGATAGCTTGAGTAGGTCTGCAGTGCACTGCGTTGTATTTGGTACACCAGAAGGCTCCTGCTCACTCTGCACTTTCCCTAAAACAACTGGATTGGGAGATAAATTCTTGTTTGGGAAGTCAGAAGGATTTCAAATTTTCTGTCTCACACCATGACAACTTAACCACATAAATTAAATAAGTCAGTACACACCGAAGACAGGGCAAAGAAAGCACAGTCTCTTCAAGGGCAATAAGACAACACACCACTTAACCAGAATAGATATTTTTTCCACTGAAACAGAAAAATTGACATTTTTACTCTCTTTAGACCAATGTCTGTCGCTGGCAGAAGATTCCTAGGAAATACTACAAGAGTAGGGCAAAGATATAACAACATGCAGAAATGAGTTTCCCAGACTAGGGTTGTCTTTCTAATTAGCCATCTTAAACAAATTCTTCTGTCATCAGTTTAACCATCTTTTAAACTCTGTAAAATATTAACACTCAAAATGCTCCAGAGTGAGCGAGCATGCTGTGTGGAGAATCATAGCCTTTAGTTTGCTTTCACCTGCCACTTGCTAGTTTCATTTGATTGGCCTCCATTTTCGCACTAGAAGTGAGTGTACAGTATTTCCTGTTTCTGTCCTTTATGATTTCTGTCCTGATTTCATGGTCTTCTTTTATATCCCCAGTCATCCTTTTTTCTCAACCTGAAGAGCCCAAATCTACATTGTCATTTATCAGTGAAGCAATGTTGAAAAAGGGATGTGTTTATTGTGCTGTTTTACTGAGGTAAGAATTGAAGAAAAAGTGATACTAAACATGCACATCCTTTGCTGATATGATTTTCCTAATCTAAAAATATGTGCCAAGAAATCCATGTGTTATTTTCTACTAATACTTATATAAATACAAACAATCCAGAACACAGGTTTGCTGTGTTCTTGGGGAGGTGTTTGCTTGAGAACTGGTGTCTGAGTTCTGAAGATCTGCAGTTCTGAAGAAAAGGAGGATCTCTTTGGTAGTGCCTTTTCAATAAACCTCTGGGACACTATACGTTAGGGTTTTAGCATGCACAGTTAAGGCACTGAGGACTGCGTAATTTCCAATATAGTGAGCAATGCTGGATGTTCAATGCTGCTTGAACCTTAATTTAAAAGCACCTACTTTGTTACTGCTGCTTATCAATAAACCCTAAGAATAGGCTGTGTGTTGGAATTACTCAGAATGAAGCATCTGGTCCCCTTATAGTAGTTCTTGCCACAAAGACAGCATCATCTCTGAAAAAATTTGTTTGTGCCCAAGATGCTTAATTTTAATAAGGCCATTAGGCTGGAATACAGCAGCCTTGTTGTGTACATCAGGCTTGGAAACATCAGGGAAGGTGGGAAAACTGCCAACATACAGATTGCCAACATACAGCTAGATTACAATGGAGAGGTACACCCCTCTACCAAAGTGGAGGACCCCAGAAGCTGTTGCATCTATCTAGCAAATTAGGTAAAATCAGTCACAAGAAGTATTCATGTGTAAAATGATGGAATACAGCTGACACCTGTATTTCAAGTGGTGATGAGATATGAGGACTAAGAGTGCAGCAGAACAGGACCACCCAATAAAACAATTCATCTTATGCAAAAAAACAACCTGTCATCAGAGAACTGTTGAAAACTTAACTATTTCTTTTTCACACCATGGTGCTCAGAGCATGTTGTTGGTCATTGACTAAATTTTATAGTCAAACAGCTGTAGAGGTCAGGGGAGTAGCAATGGGATAACAAGACTCAGTACTGAAAGCTGGTTTCAAGCCAGACCTGGCCGTTACTGCCTGAGCATTTTTTCCACATGACACTGCAACCAGCTGTGAAACAAATTACTTTCCCAGGTCACTTCCTGAAGAAAAGAATCCCACATTACAAAAGCCAGTACCTCTGCTGGTCATTCTTGGTCCGTTCATCAGCAGTTTCTGCAGTTCCACTCTCCTTGTGCATTAAGGAATCTTTTTCTGCAGAGGAAACTTCTCAGAATAAGCTAAAATACAAGTTAAACTACTACACTGACAGATTATTCACAGAATCACAGAATAGTCAAGGTTGGAAGGGACTTCTGGAAGTCAGCTTGTCCAACACCCCTGCTCAATCAGGGCCACCTAGAGCTTGTTGCCCAGGATCATGTCCCATTATTCCTCTCTCTTTTCTTGTCTTTACCAATCTTTTCTTAGTCTTTCTTATCTCGTATAAACTGATGTTTCTCAGAAAAAGATTAAGTTCAGGAAATGGCCTCAAGTTGTTCCAGGACAGATTTAGATTAGATATTAGGAAAAATTTCTTCACTGAAAGGGTTGTCAAGCACTGGAACAAGCTGCCCAGGGAAGCAGTTGAGTCACCATCACTGGAGGTATTTAAAAGATGTGCAGGTGTGATGCTTAGGGGCATGGTTTAGTGGTGGACTTGTCAGCATCAGGTTTATGGCTGGACTTGATGATCTTAAAGGTCTTTTCCAACATAAATTATTCCGTAATTCTAAACCAAAACCAACCAGTTACACTGCAACAAGGAAGTCATTATGGCGTATAACTATGCTAATTATCACTGGTAAGACTTTCACATGTACTAATATCACTAACAAATCTTTTATGGATAGCCAAATTCCTAGCTTGTAGCGGGAAGCCTACAAGTAATGATACCTGTAGGGGCATTTTGTGCTGAAGTGGAATTTTAACTATGATACTAACTTTAGGCTTTGTAATTATAAGGTTGATAGAGGATCCTGGGAAAGAAGAAAAGTAACCAGATGTGCAGAGGTATCCAGTTATACAGGACATGAGAACGATAAGGAGAAACTGAGAGAAATTAATTAGTACAACTAAGTTATCTTAGAGGTTGTGTTCACATAGCTTCAAAAATTACGTTCCCAGGATTGAAAGTAGCCAATAGTGATTTTGTTGTTAAGAATTTAAAATTATTGTATCCAATCAGTAGCTGCCAAATCTGAAAGAGCTCTGTATAAAAGCATGTAAGTAACACACAACAAATGGTTTTCACTTTCATCATAATTGGCTTGTCTGCATGGTGTCCAAGAACTTCGCGCGCTGACTGCAAAGACCTCCTCGCGCTGACTACAAAGAACTCCACTGGTCGACTACAGATACCACTCCACTGTTGAACATATTGGCCTTACAGTTCAGTAGCTACCATGGAGCAGGCACTATGTTAGACCACCCATTTTGGCACTGGAAAGCATACTGCCAGATTAGAGGCTGATTTAAATCAAAAACTACATATCTGGATTGGAATTGATCTATTAATATTAGCTAATTAATTTATCCTGCTAACAGAGGATATACTATTAAGGTAAGGTTCTTTTGTGCATGCTGGCTCTGCATACAGGTTCACCTTTCCCTAATGTTTAAAGTTGAGTGGGTCTTAGAGCTTGACCAGGGCAATTTCTGAGTCATTAGTGTGTATCTTCATTTCTCCTGGGATAATTACCCGAAAAATATTTCCAGTTAGAGGAGAAACTTGGATAATTATAGATGTATTCGCCACCACCCATTCAGTGTGCTGACCTTTGTATGGTTTTGTTGTATGTGCTCCATTATATCACAAGCAATCATGAAATAGAGCACTTGTGGCACCATTTATTTGTCTTCATTAGGTGCTTGCAACAGAAGTGACACATACAGTGACTACAAAAATACCAAAGCAATGTTACCAATATTTTTATTTCCAGTACTAAAACATGTCAGAAAGAAACTAAAACCAAAATCCAGTATCCTCTGTAAGAAATAACATTGTCATGCTACCAGCAAAAGGATGTTCATTTGTATGAGGAAAGCACCTTCTTTAGCAGACTCCAAGGTGAAATGATTTTGGCTTCTGATTTATCTTGATGTTCTCAGACAGAGGGAAGTGTCTACAGATTTAGCCTCCTGGAGCAGTGCTAAGCCTGTCTGCATTTGTCTCTTCTGTTGGGAAATCCTGGTTCAAAGCTCCCAAATGTTAACAGCCTGCAGCACTCAGCTATGGTTACTCATATCAAGTGCTTTTGCTGGTGCTCCCTTAGAATCTGGTACAAATTTAATGTCAATCTCAGGGAAAGCTGCCTAATAGTAAATGTGCCATAGAACAACAGATTCACATGAAGCAGAAAAAGCTTGATCACCTGAATATATAAATATATAGGTAATGTTCCTGTAGTGAGTCTTGTATAATGGAAGAGATGAACTAATAACTCTCAACAAGATCAATATATTTCAACAAATTTTGTTTATGGGATACTACGTAGCTGAGAAGCCCTGACACGATCTGAAGAAGAAATTAGATCATGAGTTATCATTCTTTCTCATACTGCTCGGGCATAAGAACACTTTGGTTCGTTTTTAACCAGAAAGCAAGAGGCTCACCTTCTCTCCACGAGGAATCAGATGTATTAAGAAGTGATGTGACAGCTGTGCCATTTTTCCCCTTGATATCTTCTAGTGCAGCAGCAAAGAAGATAAAACATTACAGTGATAGCCTCCCACCATATATACTTTAATTATGTATAAACATTTAATGTAGCCAGCTAAGATAGAAGCTGATTCTGATTGCTCTGAATCAATTTCTGAAAGTGTTTATCACTAGAAAGTTAACCTAGGCAGACTACCTAGCTAACATAGCTACCTACATTAGGTTCCTGACTTGTATCCAAAGAATAATCAACACAGGCTCTGCAAGGAAGTGGCTGAAACACACAAGATTCCTTTTTAGACTGTGTAATCTGTGTTTTGATTTACAGAATGGAAGTAGAGGAACAAAGGATCACAGTCGAAAAGTGCTAGACAAATCTAAGCCAGTCCTTTCAAGAAGTAATGCTACTGATTCATCAGTGTAATTATTTGCACACTTTTTGGAACTTTCTAATTTTCACATTGACATTTGTTGTCTGATATACCCCATGTAATTTATTTGTTCATTCCAGTACTGATCGCACTCTTCTGCATTCTTGAGTTTATGAGTGTGCACATTATTTCTTCTGAGCATGAAAGGTTTACCTCTCTCCACCACTGCCAAGTTTCTTTCCAGAACACTTCTGTCATCAGACTTTCTTTTTCACTAATCCCAGCAACATATTAATGGAATTAGCTGTCTCCATATAAAATTTTCATGGTGCACCCTTGCCAAAAACCACCTTGTCCTGTTATTTTAATTAGATTTACCTGGACTGATGTTTCCCAGAAGATTAATAACTAAATAGGTTTTTTTAAATTGTCTATGCATTTCCAAGATATGGCAAAAAAAAAAAAATAGTATCATTGCACATGTGAGGATCTAAGGAAGAGTGAGGTGAAGATATTTGATTGATATCATAAAGGAGACCAGCATTATTAATGTCGTAATGAACAAATAAATAAAAGACGCAAAACCAAGGATTGTTCTGCAGCAGTCAAATTAATGAATCCCCCATGTCCCTCCATGGTAGTAGTTCCCTTCCACATTCTTGTAACTTTCCAAATCTCAGAATGTCCTGCCAAACCTTTATGGCTTACTCCCACAATGTCATGAGCTCTCCCCTTGTCACCTAGCTGCAGGGCACACTCTTAATTGTTTTAGCAAAGAAAGAGGCAGGTCAAGACACTGCCTGTTGAAGACGTTCTGGTGTGCACCACCACTTGGATGGCTTACCACTGTTCCCATTTTCACATGCTTCGCCACCAAGAGAAGCACCGACATGGGCATTACTCCTCTACCGAGGCATGACTTCATGTGACATTTGCTGGAACAAGGTCAGTTTAAGAACTAACTCCTCTGCCATTTTTTATTGAAATTGAACTGCCTAACAATTCACATCTGCATAAAGAAAACAGACATGAATAGACATAAAATCTGATCTCTCATTTCAAAATCGCAGACCTGTGGTTCAGTAATGATTCTGAACCTAACTGGAGAGTTTTGCTGACATAATATATTACTGTTACATCATTGCTCTCACATTGTCTGTCTTCTATGTATGGCTCTCTTTGCATTAGAATATTTTGTTTAAAACTGTAACATAGTAGTAGGAAAAGTTCAGATATGACTTGGCTTGAGCTATGGCTTTGGACATGTTTCCCGTCAGAATGGTTTAAATTTTTAATTCTTTAAGGAGGATGACCTCTATTTTCCTGTATATTGTTGAAGTGGAAATGACTTATCCTTTGATATGTTGCCATTTATTTTGGGCATTTGGTAAGTTTCCCATTTTCAGTTGTATGAATTCATATCACCTTTACTTTCTCTTTCTTTAGTCAATCATTTAAAAATAAATTATAACCCTCCTCTAACAAGACAATGAAGCAAACTCGGCTATTTGTCAAAGGACCCTTTCACCTCAGAAATTTCCTTGAGACAAATCCTGTTGACAGATGCTTTATAACAATATCTCATTTCCCTTCTTTTCTCCCATGGTTTTCCTGAACATGATTTAGCAGAGGGTGGCAAACTAACAGTTTGTAGAGACATGCAGCCATTAGCTATATTGCTATAGCTGTTGATCTGAAAAAGCAGATCAAGACAATTCTTAATTGAGGTCACCTTCATTTTCAGAAGCTTCATGAATCATGCTGAAAGAGCTGAACAACAAGCTCTCATCCTGTTTGGACGAGAGGCAGTCTTTATGTCCCATACAGTATGTCTTTTCAAACAGAGCATGGAGCCTAGCAAGGATTTTTTCTTTAATAAACTATAAGATTTTGAAAAGTCTGCCACTCTAAGACTGGAACAGAAAAAAAACAGTGATAGAGAAAGACATAATGTATCTATAGAGACACTGATGGTCCAAAATTGATTATATGTGCTTCACTGGTAAACACAGCAGTTCCTTCTTGGTTAGAACACTAATGGCTGACATGTCCCAGGCTCTAATAAGTAACTGTGATGGTCTTTCCTAATTTACCTTAATGTTCTGAGTGCTGTCAAGAACTGCTTCTACAGATAAGACTCTTTATTTCATTTTTTCAATAAAATTTGATTTTTAAAATACTCCAAGATCAAATTTAAATCCAGTTAAAGAAAAGAAACAAACAAAAAAAACACACCTATGGAGTCTGTCAGCAAAATAAAAAAGTCAAACTGGAAACATATGAGGAGCTGTTAAGTTATTCAGAAAAATTATTCTAAAATAACAAAGTTTCACATTACAGCATAAGAAGCTCTGGACCCAGAGAAATACAGAACGTTATAATTCTGACTCACATATCATATTAAAAATCAATTAATAAACGGTACATAAAAGTAGTGCTATTTGATTATTAATAAAATAGCTAAGTCTTCCTTCATATAAGAACATGAATACTAGATTCAAAAGTCTGTTTTTCTAATAAAGACAAATTTTAGATATGACTCGACTCCTGCAGAACAGCTCAATTGAGTTTTGCTAGCGTGGAAGTGGCATAACCCCACTGAAATGACTGAAATGGAGAAGCAAAGTTTCTATATCTCATAATTCAAGGACCAATGTTTTCAAAGTAAAAACATTTCTGGTAATTTTAGAAAAACTTCACTAACTTCAGTCAAGTTACTAATTATTTTCACCACACCATATAAGTGTGAAATCAGATCCAACATCTACAAATGCTAAAATGGATTGGGACTGTGTAATTAGCATCAGAGGCATGGTATTTGCCTGAAACAAGCAATTCTTTTCTATATCTGTGGAATGTCAGAGAAACAATGCCAACAGAAGCTGTATTATTTGCAAGATACAATTTTATATCACTAGAACAGAAGTCTGTTCACTTAAGAATTTAGACAAATTATTTCGATACTATGCTTTGTGGTAGGCAATTGATGAAAATCAGCAAAGCTGTCT
The DNA here is from genome assembly GCF_000699245.1 of Pterocles gutturalis. Taxonomy (NCBI): domain Eukaryota; kingdom Metazoa; phylum Chordata; class Aves; order Pterocliformes; family Pteroclidae; genus Pterocles; species Pterocles gutturalis. The sequence goes on along the minus strand of NW_010136171.1, from coordinate 22,406 downwards.
GATCAGCTATCGTCTATCTGATATGTAAAGATTATTTTTATTCCATTTGGAATGAAAGCATTTGAACTTGCTCACCAAACAGATTTATCCCACTATGATTTTTCCCAGATTGAAAATGTCAGCATTTGGTAGAGTAATAGTTCTCTTTGATTCCTCTTCTTTCTATCTTATCCCTCTCTCTCTTTATGCCATCCCTTTTTTTTTTTACAGCCTCTGGAAATAACCAGATAGCCTTTCTCAGATTAAAAATTTAAAAAAAAAAATTAAAAAAAAAACCCTTCTTCATCAAGAACTTTGTCAAATTCATTAACATTTATGAATTATAGCAACAAAATAGTTCATTTAAAGGACAACTATTGTAACTGTGGTGTGTCGACCCTGGCTGGATGCCAGGTGCCCACCAAAGCCGCTCTATCACTCCCCTCCTCAGCTGGACAGGGGAGAGAAAATATAACAAAGGGCTCATGGGTCAAGATAAGGACAGGGAGGGATCACTCACCAGTTGCCATCACAGGCAAAACAGACTCATCTTGGGGAAATTTGTTTGATTTATTACCAGTCAAATCAGAGTAGGATAATGAGAAATAAAACCAAATCTTAAAACACCTTCCTCCCTCTCCCCCCTTCTTCCCCGGCTCAACTTCACTCCCAATTTCTCTACCGCCTCCCCTCCAGTGGCACAGGGGGACAGGAATGGGGGTTGTGGTCAGCTCATCCCACATTGTCTCTGCTGCTCCTTCCTCCTCAGGGGGAGGACTCCACACACTCTTCCTCCACTCCAGCAGAAGAGAGCTGTCCACAAACTTCTCCGATGTGAGTCCTTCCCACAGGCTGCAGTTCTTCACAAACTGCTCCAGCACGGGTCCCTTCCGCAGGTGCAGTCCTTCAGGAACAGACTGCTCCAGCATGGGACTCCAGCAAGGTCACAAGTTCTGCCAGAAAACTTGCTTCAGCCTGGGCTCCTCTCTCCATGGGGCCACAGGTCCTGCGAGGAGCCTGCTCCAGCGTGGGCTTCCCACGGGGTCACAGCCTCCTCTGGGCATGTCCACCTGCTTTGGCCTGGGGTCCTCCCCGGGTTGCAGGTGTATCTCTGCTCCCCCATTACCTCCATGGCTGCAGGGCACAGCTGCCTCACCACGGGCTGCACCACGGGCTGCAGGGGAACCTCTGCTCCGGTGCCTGGAGCACCTCCTCCCCAACTTCTGCACTGACCTTGGTGTCCACACAGTTGTTTCTCTCTCATATTCTCACTCCCCTCTCCAGCTGCAGTTGTGCAGGTTTTTTTTCCCCGTTCTTAACTCTGTTACCCCAGAGGCTCTACCACCGTTGCTGATGGGCTCGCCCTTGGCCGGCGGCGGGTCCGTCTTGGAGCTATCTGGCATGGGTTCTGCTGGACACAGTGGAAGCTTCTAGCAGCTTCTCACAGAAGCCACCCCTGTAGCTTCCCTGCTACCAAAACCTTGCCATGCAAACCCAATACAGTAACTAACATTAAAATAATAGATTATTTCTCTAGGTAGATTCTTCTAACATATTAAAAGAGTATGATTCTCCTTTTCATATCTTGTTGGCTGGATCAGTCAAATTTAGGTAAATACTCACCATTTCTTCTTTGATTTTACAGTTATTTGACTTGGAATGGAAATAAGTCCCTGCTATCTATAATTCCTGGAACCAAACCAACTTTTTTGAAATCCGAAAGGGACCCAATAGCATTGTGTAATTGTCCCCAGGACAAATCTCAAAAAACAGCGCTAAAGCACAAAATCTGTGCACTCATAAGGTTACTTTTCTTAAATTTTTATGTAGTGAAATGACTTCTAGCTGTTCCATATCGTCGCTACTTCTTAGGGAGGTCCTGTATAGTATATAATACTTCATATATAACAGAGAAGTCTTTATGTAGCATGCTGCCCTCTAAGTTTTCTCAAATATTGTGCTGCCCTGTAACTGTACCAGATCGGTTGTTTAACTGATATCTCTGCTTACGAAACATTAGAATAAATCATACTATGAATTTCAATTTCAGCTTCTATAAACAAGTGACTGAATGCTAACTTTTTTCCTAAGACCATGCAATTGTTTCAACATGTGGTGTATTTAAATCAGTAGTGGGTTTATCCAAACGGAAAAGAAACTTACTTGATTTTATGTCTGATCTCTTCAGTGTTAAGAATTACATTTTTTTTCTTACAAATTTTCCTGCACTGGTAGAAAGAACTTTGATGGAACCTAAAAAGAAACTATAACTGCCTTTCATGTGGGAAAAAGATCCCTCTTGTAACCCATTGGAAATCAGTGTGCCAGGCTGGGGAGTACATTTAGAGAAATTATGTTTCAGAAGAAAGTTCTGCAGCAAAATTAATTTGATTGCCAAAGAACATCATCAAGGACAAAATAACTAGGACTGTAATAATGAAACTTTTATAAGACCTAATAAAAAATAACATTATCAATTCAGGGAGGATAGGAAAGAATGGCATTATCTTTGAGACTGGAATAACAGGGAAGGAATGAAGCCAAGGACTACAGAGTACAAGGTTGTTCACATAGGGACTGTAACCTGATAGTTAATCATTTGGAAATGAAAAAGCATAAGAATGAGGATTAATGATTGAGGGACTGACAATCCATATGATGAAGCTATGAGAATATACATTAAAAAATGTATGTAGGCAAAAATACTGTTGCATCTCCCTGTAGATGAAAGAGCAAGTTATAAGGCAAATATTATGCTCATTTTTATAACACTCTATCACTTATAGAGAAAAAAAAGGCTCAACTTCTGGATTCATATTTTGACACCATTGTTTCTCCTAGCATCAACATCTGTTTATCTGAGACATTAAGTGACCTAACTGGAATGCATCTTTGCTTCAGATTTAAAATTATGACAGTAAATAACGTCTGTCCCAGAACAGCACATCACCTACTCTATTAAAACCTATCTATTGTTCGCTGAAAAGTCACCCACATTTGTTTGTATGATTTGGTTTGCCCCATCCTGGGAGCAGGACAATTTGATCATTGAAATAAATTGCTAGAAAAGCATTTCTTTCACCCTGGTCAGACCTTTCAAGGCAGTTTCCTTTTAGTAGCTTTTCAGAACATCTTTCCTAACATGTATTATTCAGTTATTAGCTATAACAAAATCCAAATTCAATCTGAGTTCTCTAAGATATGAATCTAACCTTTTTCACTTCCTGAAACTAGAGAAAATATTTTCAAAATGAGGGAACATAGCATGTTATTGAGAGCAAAAAGAGAAACCACGTTTGTCACAGTCTCCCTTAAAAGTGCCCATTAAAATTGTTAAGCCTGCTGAGAAAAAAGGATGAAAGTTAACTTAAATAATTAAACATACCTAGGGCATCTCACCTACATGCTGCACCGGGTTTCAGAGCAGTTATTTGTGAAGAGCCTTTCACAAGTGAAAACTGAGGTCACTGTGTCTTCATGTCTTCTGTTGAAAAATAAATAATTGAACAAGTGATATCCTGGCTACATTGTAAGAAAACCAACCATTCAGTGGAGAAATAAGGAGACATCAGCTGTGTACAGTCTTTTTACTTTTCTGATAAGAAAAGAAAAAAAACCAAGCAAATTTAGTCCAGGGAGACCCTCTCAGGATTTCAGTAAGGATCTCCCTCTGTTTTATTCCCTCCTAAAACGTGTTATACATGTGACATTACTTGAAAAAAACACTTTCTGTTTATCTCATGAAAACTTATAAATTCTCTATAAATCATACAATATTCAAACAATTCAGTGCTGCTTCCAGACATCAAACTATCAACTCTTAACCTCTGGCTCCTTAGCTTCTTGTAGTGTCTTTTTTTGCAACTTTATTCACAGCAATGGCAAAAGTAGGTGAAATGACCCATTGTCACTGCTGTCAAGGTTCAGGATAGCAGATTATTCTGTACCTTCCAGCTATTTAGTATTTAGGTGGGGAATGAGATGTCTTTATCTCAAGAGAAGCATAGGTGTATGTCAGGAGCAGTATTCTGGAAGAAAAAATGAAGGCATAGGGTAGGAAAGAGTGCAAAAGATAATGATTTTTGGTTCCTTACATGTGACCAGTTCACTCTCTTTGTGCACTAGTGATTCCTTCTGTAGCCACAAACATTAGAGATGGAGAGTGAAATGTTAGCACTGGCTTCTGGGCTATATGTGATGCACAAGGCTCTAAACAAGAACCTCCAGTTCTTGGTTCTGCTGAGTGAAAATTGTATGGAGAGCATATTACTAAGGTACTTTTGGGCAAAGGGTCTGGTAAAAACCTGCTTACTCACATTTATGTAAAACTCACATTTTCACTCCCTAGTGCATCAGGCCCAGGGCAAGAAACCAAGGGAGAGACAGAGATCTCTCTGTTCTTGTCCTACATCAACACACTTTCATGCAGAGCATAAAGACAGCAGAAGAGAGGTTGTTAAGTGTATGTCTTTATATGTATTGGTGGTTTCATCTGATTTTGTTTCACAACTAGTCACAGAGATAAATAAATACTTTTTACAATTTAAGCTCAGATCCTGCTCCACATTGCTAAGAAAAAGATAAGATCACGCAAGTTTCTTTCAGGCTTATCAGTGATTTGGCAATAGGAAACCATTGTCTGAAATGGTGCCACTTGTAGTGTTTCTGACATTTTTATTACATTGCTATTTTCTTGTTTCTTTTGAGTTGAAATTCTAAACAAAATTTGAGGGAAAGGAGTTATAAATCTTAAACTTAGCTTCTAATGGTGTTTTTTTATTAGGACCTGTTTACACTCTGTGTTCTTTCAAGACTGTGTGGTTAGTCCAGCACTGGATCTTCAGCATAAAACCAGAGACTGTGACATTATCTGGTGATAAATCATGATCAGAAAAGTTGTGGAGTGGAAAAATATTAGCAAATGTCATTAACTTTTCTAGGTATTATATCTAAATATCTGAGGTCACAAAGGAGGCATGAACCTCTGGATATTTTATAATCTTTGGATCTAAAATTACAACTTAACCAGGGAAACCCCATCCCAGGCAACTCGGGCAGGCATCGTTTGACTAAGTAAAATACACCGGTTTGATTCAAATGATTTCATGTGGCGAAATGAGCATTTTTTCAATGAAGAAGTTTGAACTGTGAAAGATATAAAGAAGCAGCCATGCACACAATTTCTTTCAGTGTTAAACACTCAGACTTTTGAAGATACTGAAATCTTGAGGAAGACAACTGCTCAGCAACTGTCCATAGGTACCTGAAGTTGAAAGGCAATACCAGTAACCTTAACTGAGTAAAGAACTGAAACAGCCCTTCCAGAGATCATACTGTGTGAGCGTAAAAAAATCCTAACTGGTTTTAAGATGGATTTTGATACATTTATGAAAAAGATTTTATGCTGTAGTTAGCCCCGTATTACTGTGACACTGAACTCAGTAATTACAATGACACTTTCTGTCCCAGTTTCATATAAATTCTGACACTCAAAATGTTCTGACAAGGTATTTGTGCAACCTCTTTTTTTGTCCTGACACTATTTCAAAGCTTCTGGGGCTGTAACTATCCTCCAGGAGTTTGGAGAGATGTGTGAAAGTGCATTGGGCAGCAATTCAGCATGGGAGAGAAGATGTGCCTCATTTAGTCTGTCCATCACCCCACTAGCCTCTGGAAGGCAGGATACTGCCAGTCAGGCTGGTGACTGCAGTGTCCTCTGTGGGTGATTGGGCTGTTCAGAAGCAAGAGGTGGAATGTGTCTCCTTTCAACCACAGCAGTAACAGATGGGCCTGAGGACAGAGGAGATACTTTAGCAAAACTGGTCCCAGGTCAACAAATTAAACAAAATCCTATTTAGTTTTTTCTGTGTAGATGGTACAAATACAGCAACATTAGTGTGTGCACTCCAGAAACATATGCTCCTCATGAGCAGGGACTTGAACTCTGTTACACTTTCAATCTTCAGATAGTTGTAAAGTATAGCTTGTAGTAAAATTCATTGCAAATTCTGAAAGTATTAGCAGACAAATGCTTGACTTAAAGAAATGAGCCCAACTACTTAACTAAATAAAGGTGAAGGACAAGGTGGGAAACCAGATCTCTTCCTCTATAGTAGCTCTCTGATTTTTTTTTTAATATCACCAGTGAACTAACTTTGTTCCTGCTTGCCTCTTCTGAGTCAAAAGTAGCAATATTATCTTTGCTATCTGGTCCTGTTGTTTCCCATAGCCAGAACTTTGGTCTCTTTCAAATGAAACATCAGCCATCCAGCCCTTGGCCCCAAACCCATCCTCATCTCAATAATAGATGCCGTTGCTATGGCTGAATTGGGTGTTTTGGATGGATACAGCTGAAGGTCACAGGCTGGACCACTCTTACAGCAGACCCACGTTCAGAGCAGAAAAAGGAAACCCTGGTATATCTCATCCACAGAAATGGAAAATGCACTGTGTTCTTGCTGAAGTTCTCCTCAAGCAAAATATGCAGAAACTAGTTAAATTAAGATGGAGGCTCTGAGGAAAATGAGCACTTCCTACAGCTGCTACAAAACGTATATGTTTGTTAGAGAATTTTTCGATTACATATCTGTACAATGGGCCAAGATATTAGAAGAAAATGTTTGGGCATTTAACTTTCAAAGCTGTCAAAACTAACCTTTTTATCTTTTCTAACATAAAGCTTATGCTTTCCTGTTTTGAAATAACTTTGTTTTTCAATTTAGCTAAATACAATCAGTTTAAGCACAAAAATTTTTTTTCAGATCTCAATGAAAGATTAAAAAAAATCAATGGAAAAAAATATTTTGTTTGAATCCAAAACATTTTGGACTTCCATATTTGCAAAGCCTTAGATTTTGATGTTTTGTTCCAATTTAAGATAATTTTTCTTCAATAAATCCATTTTCAAGCCAAATGAGAAAAGTTTTCTTCCTCATTTCCTCCCCAGGTTGTCCTTGCATCTGCAATTTGGAAAAAAGTTGTGTATGAGACAGTATGTCCATTTGTATATTATTCAGGTCATGGCTACTGGGACAGCCTTGTTCCAGACTCCAAGCTACTGAAAGATGTATTATTTTATTACCCAGTCAGGGTCTTTTACTGAGATGCATGCTTCAATTTCTTTTTCAGTCTTTGAGAAAGGCTTCTACATTGTGTGCAAACATAGAAGAAAACAAACAGATGTTATCAAAATAAATATCACTCAGCTGAAAAAGGCCGAATAGAGGTTAATCCAATTACTTAATGGTTGTCTCCTTCAGGCAGCTGTGCTTTTACATGTTCTGCTTCCCCCTCCTAACATGATTCTTTAGAGTTCTTTTCTTCACAAAGGAAAAAATACTTTACTGTGCTCTCTAAAACAAATCTTTCTCCATTATGGATGAATAGAAAGATGTTCAAAAAATTGTACATGTAGTGTTGAAATTACTCATTTACAGCAAATATTTACTTTTCATTTACAGTGAACAGGCTATTGTTCTTAAATTCATTTGACTTAATCTTGAGGTCAGACCACTTAGTGAATTAAATATATAGTAGGAATAGCACTGAAAATTTGATCAATAACATTTAATTGATTTGATCGATAACACTAATGCTTGACTCCAGTAAATACATGACTGACTCCAGAGAAAACAGGATAAACAGCAGTTGAAGTAAAATAAATATGCTTAGTAAAACTCTAATGAGAAACAAATTTAATGAACTGCATATATATGTTTTCAACTTTCCTGCTTCAGGCAAATTGAATGTGCTAACTCCTGCTAGCATCATCCCTCTGAGAGTTTAATGTACCACCAGTAAGCTGCACAAAATGATAACTGACCTTCAAGGAGGCAAGGCAGCAGGCAAACAGTGAATGAGATGGCTGGGCCAATTAATCGTTGGCATCAACTTGTAGCTTGTGGAATAATTATTCTGCTGCATTTAGGACATGCCTAGAGTCTCCAGAACTAGACCTCCTGTGCAGATGCTCAGCACTCCTCTATCGTCCTCTCAGCCAGAGCCATCATAGTCCACCCTTGGTAGTGCCCTCTGGCACTAACTGAGGTGGGCACTATTTATTCCCCGGTCAACCTGACACAGGATTCCTCTCTCCCTGCAATAAAATTGCAATATTTGTGCTATAGGCATTGTCCAGAACAGCTTCTGCTCATTTGGAATATTCAAACACTAAAATCAATCCTCTTTATTGCTAAATGAAAAAGGAAAACATTTTTCCCCTGTGTGTTTTTACTGTCATTCAACCAGTGAGCAACATTTTAAGTTATAACAATGAGACTAGGAATACAGAAAATTAATTTTTAAAATCTCTGTAAGATTTGGGGAGATGGACTGGATGACTAAACTACAAGACAGGTGAATCACTTACTGGACCAAAAACTTGCCCAAAGTTGTGGTCAATGATTCAAACTTCAACAAAGATAAATTTTAGTGCCTCAGTGCAGAAAAAGAAACATGCAAGAGTACAGGCTAGTGTCTGTCTGGCTGGATAATGCTTCTGCAGAAAAACCATGGGGATCATGGCAGGAAACAAGTTAAACATGAGGCAGCAGTGCATCCTTGCAGTGATGAAGGCTAACAGCATGCTGTGCTGCATTACCAGCAGTACAGTAAGCAGGTGGTGGGAAATTATTGTTCAACTCTACTTGGCACTTGTGAGGAGGTATGTGGTGCCCTGTCTCCAGTTTGGCCACCCCAGTACAAGTGACGTGACCTGTAGACAGGCCAGAGGAGGACCGGGATCATGGTTAGGGGCTTGTAGTACATGGCGAAAGGCTGAGGGAACGGGGTTTTTCCAGCCTGGAGAAAGGAAGACTGAGTGAAGACTAACTGCAATCTTCCATAACCTGAATTGCAACTACAGAAAAGGCAAAACCAGGTTCTTCTCCAAAGTACAATGGTCACAAGTTCCAGCAAGATAAAAAAAAAAAATAACCATCAGAGTGACAAGCATCAGAGCACATTACCAGAGAGGCTGTGGAAACTCCATCCTCAGAGATTTTCAGAATTTCACTAGCCCAGTCAGTTCCTGAGCAAAATGATGTGACTTTGACAACAGTGCAGGAGGTAGGACCAGATCACCTGCAGAGCTTCCCTCCAACCAGAACTGCTCTGTGATTCCCTCAGCTGAAATTCCAGCTCCGGTCTTGCTCTGTGTAGCATTAAGCAATGCGAGGTCAGTCCCTACCGTAGTAAATCAGCAGGGTCATACAAAGCTGGGCTATATGGCTTCCTACTCATTGCACAGGGGCTGTGAAATGCATAAAATGGCAGATGTCCCTTCAAGGATTTAGCAAGGGTGATTTACCCAAGGTCATGCAAGTCTATGGAAGATCTGGAAATTGAACTAAACACAGGTTTCCAGCCAGCTCACTGATTAATCAGCTATCCATTTGCAGTATGGAAGCTGCGGCTTCTATAGAAACAGGCCTGTGGAAGTTATGACTTCCATTTGCACATCAATTTCTTTTACACGGACCAATAATAATTAAAAATTTAAATCTACAGTAAACTGAAAATTTTACAAAAGAAACCCTGATGCTACACCCAATTCTTCTTTGTCTTTGAATATATATTTACTTTTTTGAAAAAAGGTCAGCAGCATGACAATAAGGAATTCATATTCCCTTTAGCAGATATCTGTTATTTTCATTCCACAAACCACTATGACCTTAGCTGTAGACAAAGACCCTGACCAAGTAGCAAAGAACCAGAGATTAAAATAATGGGTTGTTTTTGAAAGAAAGGAGCAATATAATAATAAAGTATATCCTATTTCTGTCTTTCTCTATATGAACAGCATCATGATTCCTGATCTGCCTCATTAGTACTTAATCAAAACTCTCTTGCAGATTCACATTGATCTGTAGGGTTTTTTTTAATCCCCTTATCTTGCATTAAATATTATGGACTTATTTCTAAAAAAGGGTGAATTGTATTACTATAGCAATGTTGTATCTGAAGTAACAGATAATGAAATCTGTGATATAGAAACATCTTTCAAAAGAGATCAGAAAGAAATCTTACATTTATACAACTCGGATACAGAGTATTGCATAATAGTCCAGGTGCATTACAGGATTTTTTCCTTGTTTTTTAAACCCTAAGGTATTAGCTAGGGCATGAGGAAGACTATAAGATATGATGAGCCATTGGTTTGATCTGACATAGCAATGCTACGTTACTGCGGTGAAAAAAATAAGCAAAACATACACATACAAAGGTCTTCTTCTGTAATGAACCATGTTCCTCAAAACATTGACACACTTCTGCAGTTCTTGTATGATATACTGATTTGGTGAAGAAAAGTCACAAGACTCACATAAAAAAATTTTAGTAAGTGCTCATAATTTTATAGTTGCAGAGGGAAATAAGCTAGGAGACAACAGCAGCCTTGCCATTAACAATTCTGCATTGAGACCAGATTGGCCATGCCTGTCATTTCACTTATCCCTATGTCAGTTCAAATGTAAAGTACTGATCACACAAATAGAAACATGTGCAAGCTGTCTCTGAAAACCTGACTCTTTTTCAAATATATTATTTTATTTGACCTGTTTCCTTACAAAAGGGATGAAAAAAAATGCCAGAAATTTTTCTGTGAGTTCTCTGTGAAATAAAATTCCTTAATCTGCACAGATTTTTATTCAGCGGAGAAAATCACTGCTGGCAGGGCATGCTAACATATTTCAAAGAACACCTCCATGACCTGCAGTAACAGTCAGGGTTTAAAGATAACTTGTAGTCTGTGCAGACAAATTTTAGTTTGTAGAGCCACCCATAAACTTCCTAGAGCAGGAGGCTGGAAGGGGGGATTCACTTGACTAAATGGATATCTTTGCTGCAAGTCATCACCGGATTCCCTTCTCATCAATGGAGAACTTGTCTATATTGCCAAAGAGAATTGTTACAATTTATAAAATAAGTGACTGAAAGAGAATAGACGAATTGTAGTTTTCCCTGTTGTCTGATGAGCAAGTCTGCATTGACTAGCCCAGGCGCACATCCTTCCCTCTGACTCTTTCCACAACACCACTTCTGCCATTGACAGTGTTGGTACAAAAGTGATTCTGGTAAATACTCTAATTGAAGTTTTTCTGTATGAATTCTTTTTTATGACTACCTTATATCCTTACACTGCAGTCCAAAGGCTGAAAAAACTGATGTTAGTGGCATATTTCCTATAGCTCACCTACAGTTTCTTAAATCTAGATGAGGTAGAATTAAGAGATTGTTAGTTATCTAATGCCCTATTTTTTGCTGGTTTTGCCCGTTATTGTTGTCAGTGGTGCAACTGAACATGTTTTGTTTGATTGTTTGCTTGTTTTATGAGAAGGGCTAACTTTCTTGAAATGTAAGGCAAAGACATTGCTGGGCAAGACTTACCAGGTAGTTACATGAGTAACAACAGCCCATGGTGAAAAGGAGAAGTCATGGAAAAGCCTAACATTTAGAGACAAAAGGCATCCCAATACATAAAGTAAAGATCTGCAAAACATTTCCAGAATCAACTTGTTTACAATCCACTGAAAATAACTATGCTCTGCTGTCCACGTAGACATCTTCATAAAAGTGTGTCCACCTGAGTAAAATAAATTCTAATTTTATTATCAGATAAATATTTGTAGTTTCTTAATTTCTCAGATCTCAAATTAAAAATCCTGAGTTAATTTTGCCTCTTTTGATGCAGAGAAACAAGTTCCTTCTGTCCTTCAATAGCAAGACCTTAATTTGTCCATTCCAGATGAGACAGATATTTTACTGTTCACATGGAGAGGGCCATAAAGGAAGTTTCAATCAGAGAACTACTGGATTTTTTGGCTCTACATGTTTCAGATTGATTTTTTCCTTCCTAATATAGACAATTTTGGCAGAACCAAATGTGGTCTTGCCCCTAATTTCATCTTTACCTGGAGGGGAGTGGTCAGAAATTTTTTTGGAATGTGAGAATACTACAGTAAGGGAAGGTAAAGAGCACTAACATACCATAGGGTCACAGGGCAGCTCAGGTTGGATGGGAGTCATGGAGATCCCTGTTCTGTCCTTGCCGCAGCAGGCTCAGCGCTGTGCTTAGCCCGGGCTGCTCAGTGCTGTGCCCCCTTGGGGCTGGAAACCCCCCAGACGGAGCTGGCCCAGCCTCCATGGACAGCCTACACCTCTGCCCCACAGGAACCAGGGGAAAAATACGTTTTCAACTGCTGTTGAACTGAAAGGAGATGATGAAAAGAAACAGATGACCTTATCTTTCCCCATCACCAAACTTCCTAGAAGATATGCTGAGGTACCTATACAGCAGTACTATTCAGCAGTATCCCAACATGAGACTGTGGTGGGAAAAGAAAACTGTGAAAAAAAGATAAAAACCATTAAAGAGAATACTTCTTTGAATAAGCAAGTTACACAATATATATCCACACGCTTTTGTAGAAGAGAAATTTTTAGTCTAAATGCAATGTCCAAATGTAGGACAATGGGTAGTCACCGCTTTCAGGGGAAAGGGACATTTCTTTCTCAACACTGGTTTTGAGACATATGAAGCGATGTTATATCACACTTTAACTTCCCGTACTATAGACTATGAAATACAAAGCTTCAGTATCATGTACTCCATGTCAGGACTCATTCCGCTTCTCCAGTCCAAAATCTCATGACAAGAGAATGTGATGACAGTAAGTCCCAACTTCGCTGTGAAAAAGAATGTAATATTTTTCCTGGCCTGAGGACAACCAAGTCCTACTGAGAAGAAAAAGTCATCATGAGGTTAGGGATAATTGTACAGAAGTCAAAGCCACAATCATCTGCTGTTGTTTCAACTATAGAGAAAGCGTAGTGCTGAGGAAATTTTAATTTCAGTACACTCAGTCTTCAAATGTGATTTGCAGGCTGGCCTTTGATGATAGGTCTGTTTCATGCCCATTTCCTATTTTATACCTGCAACCAGGAAAGAATAATAGATGACCTGCAAATGTAGAAAAATCCTCCCATTTTCAGTCTTAGAACTATGATTTCCAGACTTGGCCTTCCAACTGGATTAGGTTAGATGACCACAGCAAAGTCATGAAGTCCTGTTGCTGGGGTTTCTCTCCTGTCATATTAAATCATGGCAGGGAGCTTTAAAAGATGTTTTCATAAGTGTCCTTCAGCAATATCACCTTTGAGTAATTTTCTGAGCATGATTTCTGAGTCTTTAAAGTTTAACATTTCATAATATTTCTTTAGCTCATGCTGAAAATTAATGTTTAATGTACATGCTTCAGGTTAGTAAAGTATTTTGTCTGATTAGTTATCAAAACCAAAATTCTACACCCAAAATATTTTAAAAGTTGCTACACTTAATAAACTACTGTCAAGTTTTTAGATTGTCAAGATGGTTTGGTTTTATAATCAGTATGTACAACAGAATAATAATCTAAATGTGTTTTTAAAGAAAATCCATAATTTCTAACAAAGCAAAGGAATACTAACAAGAACCAGGATCAATTTGTTTTGCCCTTTCCTGAGAGCAAGTGCTGTAAATACATACAATCATATTTCTAAAACATCTCCTGATATCAGAACATGCAGCTCTCCAGTGATTAAATTCTTAATCAGACCTACAGGACAGCTTTTATCATCTCTGAAATAATTTATTTTATGTGACTTGGAACCAGTTGTAGTTTTCCCAATTCCAGAGAAAGATATATTAGTTTACCAGAACAATTCCACACTGTTGAGGTTAAATTGAAGGAGTGGAGTTACATTCTTGGCAAAGAAAGAGGCTCATTTAAAGCAGCCAGTGACACTGCTTGCAAGGTAATAGATTATGGAGTTATTTGTTATAAAGCATATTTTGTTTGGATGTGACAATTACAGCAGTTCAAAAATCATGAGCCAGGTTTCCAAAAACTTCATTATCTTTAAAACTGTAAAACTTATTTTATCTAACTTAATTGAGACTTCACTGATCATGCTGTCTGTCCACCAGTCTCCAGGAGCCACTTTTTGGCACTAACTAATATTAATCAAATTTTTACAGAGGTACTGAGGTCTCACAAAGTTCCTGCAAGTGCAATGAAAACCACCAGTCAGGTGGAGTGCTGGTGGTGCACCGGGGGGTGGAAAGGCAGGGTCATGTTGGTGCTTCTGTTGATCTTGCCCAAGAGCAGCACCAGCAGCCAACTGTCACCATTTCCACAGCTTTGAAACAATTGATGCTTGCCCAAACAGCATTATAAAGACACAGGTAAAGCAAAGGAGGGTCTTGTGGAAGATTTTTGCTGTGTGAGAAAAATGAAGTTCCTATTCTGACTGATTGAAGAGAGCTTGCAGGAGAATAAGAGGTATCACAGTAGGGAAGAAGGAGTAGACACAGAGAGTTGGGATTATTATGGTGGAGAGGCAAGAAATGTTCAAGAATCCACAGGAAACTAGGCTTCTTTGGTTCTGCTGTGCACAGAATTATTTGTTTTAAGAATGGGGCTTTATTATTAAATCCTTCTTGTGTTGTCTCCTGAGGCTACTGAAGAGTCAATTATTTCAGACTTTATAAACTAAGAGAGGGGAGATTTAGGTTGGATATTAGGCAGAAATTTTTCACACAGAGGGTGGTGAGGCGCTGGAACAGGTTGCCCAGAGAAGCTGTGGATGCCCCATCCCTGGAGGCATTCAAGGACAGGCTGGATGGGGCCCTGGGCAGCCTGCTCTAGTGGTTGGCAACCCTGCCCACAGCAGGAGGGTTGAAACTAGATGATCTTCAAGGTCCTTTTCAACCCAGGCCATTCTATTAATCATTCTATGATTCTCTGCAGGTAGGAACTTACTTTAATTTTTTGCATTGACAGCTTAGGTTCTCACAGTACTGGGGGATGGAGATTTAAGAAAAAAAAAAAACAAAAAAAAAAAAAACCTGGGAGGGATCTTGAGTAGGCAAAATAAGCTGTGCCTAAACTATTGCCAACAGATTTTTACCTGTCTTATTTTTTAAAAACCCTCCAACAATAGAGATGCAAAAACTTTCTGGGGTGCTCTGTTACAGTGCTTCACTATCTTTACATCAACCTTACCAACACCTCTTGCACCAGTAGCTGGCACTGTTGTTGCTAATGCAGTATTTGAGAATAATAAGAAACCTCAACAAGTACTAGATGATCGTTGCAGGTCCCTTCCAACTGAAATATTCTAACAATTTAGAGAAAGAGAGCATCTATGTCACTTAATCATGACACAAAGACAATGATCTTTTCCATTTACCCTAACTTTTGATTGCACTGGGAGGAAAGGACCTCACAAAGCCATCCTATCAATGAAGCATTTTTACAGAAACATGAGTCCAGCAAAATCAATACAGAAAAGAAACAGTCTTGTTTCAAGTTCTTGCCATCACATCTACAGCTACACAAGTAATACAAAAGTGATGTACAAAAATTCTTATCAGTTACTGTTAAGTAAAATACTTTCTTAAGGGGGAGATCTGTTTTGCTTCACTTTAACCTTGGAAGAATCCTCATTGAAAAAGCTTTAAAATTGAACTCCATCATATTATTTTCTTTAAAATTGAACTCCATCATATTATTTTCTAAGTGTTCTGGATAGATGCTAGCTGACAAGCTTCTGTAGAAAACAACATAAAGGCTTACTCAGAGACACCTTCAAGATGCCACCTACCTAGAGCTTTCCAGCCTACTTCTTTTCACTGCCTACTATTAAGAAATTTTAGGGGTCTCATGTTATATAATTTCTTCTTTGACTGACAAGACATATGACCCAGGATTTGGTTATGAGCATATACTTACACATGAAAGACTGAGACACAAGAGCGAAAATTTAATTCGTAGTGATAACATCTGAAGAAATTCCTCATTAAAATATTAGAAGGAAAGCAGCATCTGCATGTGTTTTATAAGACATATAACAATTTCGTTATGTAGACCTTTGTTAAACAATCAAGACTGTTGCAAGTGGAACTGAAATGCATCTACAATTTTACTGTGAATGCTCTGAAGTCTGAAGATTTGTCCTTCAGCAGCACTCTGAAAGCAAAACCATAATTTAAATGTATTTAAGTTAGCCCAAGGAAGATATACACTTATAAGGAAAAATCCTGATAGCTATAAGCGAGTCTTGTGGCAGCATTCACATACCAAATAAAATGATCTCTCACATAGAAATTATGCAACTGAGTTTTCAGCATCATCTTTTGTTTATCTTTTGAAGAGAGAGTTTTTGTGAATGTATGCCTGATTATTTAATAGTGCAGAGATCCTCAGAGTTTTAAAAAGCAGCTAGGATAATATGACTGCAACTTCGAGTCTGAATTTGCAAAGATCAGTGATCTTTTTTATTATCAATACAAATGGCAGATGTGTTTGTCCTCCCTTCCCCTCTCCAAAGGAAGCTGTAGCCGCAGCTGAGCAGCCAGTAGAGGAACCTGGCTTGTACCAGGCTTGGCGGCACAACAGTCCCACAGAGACCGGGAGCCTCACTAACCCCTGCTTGATCTGATTGCACAACCGCATTCGGCAAGGCAAACCTCTGCATAGCACCACTAGTTTTCACCTACTCGTATCATTCTCGAAGGTTGTTCCTCACAGTGCGTGTCATGCAGCGTGGTGGCCCGTAGGCTGTGGCTCTGGGAGCTCAGGTGAGGTCCCCAGCTGACAGGCATCTGCTGTTGCCCGATTCCTGCAGACAGACCTCCTCTTTGTCACTTTTAGAGAAGTGTCCTGCTGCAGACTCAGAGGCTGCTGATAAAAACTTCCTCACTACTGGCAGTCTGGTCCCTGGATGCCAGCCCCCTGAACAAGTCCCCAGGAGGTGGATGGCTCCAAGCCACCAGCACGGCCCAGTCCATGCTTGCTGACTGCCTCTGTGGGAGCGAGCCCTCTCTGTTTGCTGCTTTCACTCAGATTCATTTCACTCCCTAATACCACACAGCTTTGCTGTAAGACAAAGCAGAGGCTTTTTTTATCAGACTTGAAGGTGATATATTTAGAATTGTACTTACAGGACCAAAAGCACAGGTGATATAAATTGTTATTCTCAACAGTAAGGGGCTTCCTGACTTTTCACGGGTGTTTCACATGAGGCCCTTGTGGCGTATGTTGACCTGAGAAGCTGTTGTTCCTCTTTCGTGGAACAGTAACATACTCAAGTAACATCCCCCAAAGTTCCAGAAGAGTTCTCTCTTGTCTCCAGATACACCAACCTTGGCTTGTAGCTTCAATTCAGGGTCATGCCAGTGGCTCATATTTTGTACTACTATTTGTACTACTATTTGTACGACTATTGTGGTTTAGATTTTCCCCACTGTGCCATTCCCTTCTAAGCTAGCCAGGTGCAGACACAGCACAGATCCAAGCAGTGCAACAGCAGAGCCCACCTAGCCCAGCCACTACTGGTGTGGGAAGAGTGGGGAAAGACTGAGGAAGGTGGTAAATGTCTCTTGATTACCACTGTAAAGTTATGCTAACTAATGTGTATTGCTACATGTTTTCAGGTCCATAAAATTTGACATGAATCTTCATTATTGTCTTTATTAAATCTTCATAAATATAATAAAAGTTATTAAAAATTATTAAACCAAGTAATCATCAATAAAAATATGTCATACCTATTTTATTAAAACTTTGTCTTTTGGTTTTCTTTCAGCTTTTTGCTTAAGACTGCACATAGCTTACAGATACAATTTTCAGAAAAGATGGAAGACTCTGCCTGTATGGGCAGCCACTTGTGTCCCCTCCCCAGTGCCTGTTTTCAGCTTTTGGGTCTCTGGATCAGAGAGTCAAAAAGAGCTCCCTTCAGATGTGCAGCACATGAGTCTGGGTGTTTTGTACTGTTTCCACAGTTACTTCCCAGAAATACAAAAAGCATGAAGTCAGGATAACAAATTACAAAAAATAGACTGAAAGTCAGAACCATTTTTTTCTTGAGAGACCTTGCAAATTATCCAACCCTGACAGTCCTGACTGCTTGGATTAGGCAACTTTCAGATAAATAAAGACTACATGATTGTTTCTCTCTTGGACACTGAAATTACCTCCAGCCTTTCCTCAGGCTCCTTCCAAAGGGACAAGAGCATTAAATCACTAAGCCACAGTTTTTTTCTGGAAACAGACACAAAATAAAGAGGCCAGAGGAAAAACAGAAACTGTAGGTAGCTATGAAACTGTACACTGCTGGGTTATTAAAATTTTTCAGTTCTGGTTTCATAAAAGACTAAGTAATTACTAAAAAAAATGCATAATTTTAAATACAACCATAAAATAACAGAATTATACAAAGAACAGTTGGGATCAACCCTGAGAATATCAGTTAGCCCAACTCTGGCAGGATCAATTATCCCTGTGTCATTCATGAAAGACATATGGCTAAACTGTTTTTAATATCTTCAGCAATTAAGATTTTACAACCCATGCAGATGTCTGCTCATACAGTGCAGAGCTATATTTTTGACTAGCACTGACATTTTCCTTTATAAGTAGGAAGTGTTTGCTAATATCTAATGACCTTTTCTTGCTGAAAGCAAAGCCTATTACTGTTTCTTTATCTACCAAAGACCTGGGAAACAGTTTATCCTCTTGTTCTTCATAGCAGGTATCTGTACACCTGAAGTTTGTTACCTTGTCCCAGCCTTTTCCTATTCTGTGTCTTACCCAGGTCCGGTTTTTTTCAATATTTCCCCAAGGCCATCTTTTCTAGAGATTCTCCTGGACTCTCTCTGGTTGCTTCACATTTTTCTCAAAATGTAATGACCACAGCAAGCCAGCTTGGCGATACAGGTCTGCAAGGAAAAGGATTCCTGTGGGCTGCGTTTCCGAGTATACATCCCAGATGTGATGTCCACAGCTGTTCAACCTTCTTAACTTATGTTCAGCTTGTGGTCCACCATAAGTCCCCACATTCCATCTCAAAGATTTCATCTGTTACTGTTTCGACAATTGTTCCTATCTGTGTTGCCGTTAGGCTTCATCTTTGTTTTTCAGACAAAATTGTCAAGATCTGTCAACATACCTGCAGCCTTTCTTCACTCTTCTCTTTAAATACTAACCAGAGACTTTTGGCACACACCCTACACTTGCAACAACCAAGCAAGTGTGTTATCTTGCATGTACAAGGTAATACTTTTCCCCTTCTCCCTTGTTTGTCCTTCTTGAGTATACTATACTGATTTATGTTCATGTTCTAGTCATATGAGTTATCCCATCTCTGTTACACCTGTTACTTCACAACAGCAACGAGATTAAGTTTCTTGGATTAATATATGGATGTCTATATAGTATCTATGCTATATAGTATAGAAACCTTTGATGGGCTGATCAGCTATTCCCATTTTTATTCCTTCTTAAAAATATCTTAGCGACCTAGTAGCTACCAAGAATAATATTTTCATGTCTAGATCCTTGTTTCTTACAGTTAGCAAGGATCTGTCACCCATCACTGCTGATCCAGGCAGGTATCCCTCCTTCCTAGATCAGCAAGAGAACATTTTAGGATATTCGAGGCTGGCAAGATAATTCCCCATTCTTGTGAGGTGAACTCCACTTTGTCAGTGGATCATTGAACTTCATTTCCTGCTTAAATGACCCAAGCTCATGCTCTTGATGAACGTTACAGTAGTCAAAATTTGAGTTTCAGTTACGAGAAGGTACTTACATGTGCAAATATGTCAATTACTTACGGAAATTATAGGTTACATGACTACCTGTTCATTTGCATGCACAATTACCCAAACTGAACATGAAATCATGACAAATTTAATGTGTCAGTTGGGTGTGCAATCAGGCATTCAGCTAATTCACACCTAATTGGGCACACCTCATTTTGAAAATTATTTTCCTTGTTTTCTGCGTGCCTTTGGGTGAAGGCTCTATAATAATTCTTTCATAGTTATAAAATCAAACAAAGAGAAATCACATTTGCCCACACAGAACATGCATAGCAGCACTACATGCAAGCTTTTTTCCCACTCAC
>NW_010136171.1:0-2433 GCF_000699245.1 Pterocles gutturalis | reverse complement strand
AGGTCCCACCAGGCCACAATGTTGATGTTGTCATTAATCAGTTTACAAACTCCCTTCCACAGAAATCTATAAACTTTTGAGAAGAATTTGACAGCAATAGCACCAACATGCAGAGCTTATGACTGACTTCTTTTAGTCCTGGGACTCATAGATTGTATTATATAAACATAGCACTTGTGCAGCATGAAGCTATGTTTTTAGCAAGGATGGCATTTAATTCACTGAGGACCAGATTTTCAGTGACAGGCAAACACAGGTGTTTGTGGTTGCTCAATTTATGTGCACAAATTTCATCTGGATAATCATAAATCAGGTATTTTCAGACATATATACTTATATTCTGAGTGGCTGTGCACGTAGGTAAACAACTGATGTAAGTATACAGATCCACTTCAAATCAGAGATGGGCTAATACTTGGGGTGCACTACTAGCTTCCACATTCAGGTTAGTCACAGCTAAAACTGGCTGAAAATAGCTGAAGAAAGATCTTATTATAAAGCATGAAAAG
Organism: Pterocles gutturalis; assembly: GCF_000699245.1. NCBI lineage: Eukaryota > Metazoa > Chordata > Aves > Pterocliformes > Pteroclidae > Pterocles > Pterocles gutturalis. The sequence continues at coordinate 1,924 of NW_010136171.1, read as the reverse complement.
ATTTCAGGACAAACTCAGAGTCAATAAACACAAAATAAATGCCATGAAGAGAAGTAATTGTAATTTTATATGTACAGCAGCAGGCTTTCAACAAGACTTTGTGACTCAGAAACGAGACTTTGGAGATACTGTGAACAACTATTTGAAAATGTTAGCCCAGTACTCAACAGCAGCCACAAAAACAATTAGAATATGTGGAACTATTAGGAAAGGGAAAGTGAAGAAAAGTGCATCAGGTCACCGAATAAAACCCCTGTGCATTTACGTCTCAAAAGCTGTGTGCACTTCTGGCCACCACGTATCAGAAATGTAGAAGACAGAAATTGGGAAAGTAGAATCAGAAGAGGCACTGTGAAATGTGATAAGGATTACCAAGGATTATCAGAATTATGTGGTGGTCTCTGAGGACAAATTACATAGACTAGGACCTTTCTTAAAATTCAGAAAGACATAATCAGCATATATTAAATTATTTTTAAATTAAAAAAATATGTCATGGAAAACATAAATAGGGAACAATGATACATAGTTTTTCATAATATATAAGATAAAGGGTGTACAATGAAATTATAAGCAACAGGTTTAACACAAACAGAAAGAAACAAAGTTTTATGCAGTACACAACTAAATTGTGGAATCTTTTGCCACAGTATGATTTGTATAGCACAAATATTAATAGGTCCAGTGGTTTTTTAATAAATCATGTAAGATCTACTAAGGTATTCTAAAATAAGACGCTGGAGATGTGACTCCGCTTCAGTAAATTCCTAATCCAGAGTGCCAGAAGGGCAAAGAGTGCATCAGGACAGCACTCTGCCCTTTCTGTTTCTTGTAGTTTTTTTCCTAAGTATGAAATGTTGTTCACTGTCAGAAACAGACACTAGTCAAGGTAGACCTTTGACCTTACCCCATATGACTATATTTGTATTTATAATGCAAATCTTGATCCTTTCCTTGGGAACTTCTATATAGTTGCCTTTTTCCTGTCTTGTGTGCTGCTCTTGTTTTCATCTTAGTCTCTGTTCTCATTCTTATTGAACTGCAACCTAGTTTTTTCAGACCATTTCTCCAATTTGTCAAGATCATTATATTTAAATCCATTTCATCCCATCTTTTCTAGTAACAATGACTACCTGAAGGAAGGACTGATGACAATAACTCTAAATCTTTCAACACCTGCACAGTTGAATTACCCTAAAGCTCATAAAACTGCCTGATGTCATATACAAGGGAATTATGGTATTTTAAAATTCTGAGACAGATGTCTGGATATATCTGGAAAGATTGAATATAATGTTTCCCAAAGGTCTATGTGATTTTCCTTGCATGCTGTTATTTTGCACAATATCACTATTACAATGGAACAGCATAAGAGTTGTTTCTGATATTAATATTTAACATTGGTGCAGCCCCTGTTCTCAGTTTGCAAGCATCTATTGAAGTACGACAAATTAAGAAATAAAAAAAAAAAATGTTTAATGTTATATTAGTTTGAATCATAGAATCACAGAATCATAGAATCATAGAATCATTAAAGTTGGAAAAGACCTCAAGGATCATCAAGTCCAACCGTCAACCCACACCACCTAACTCACTAAACCATGTCCCTAAGCACCACATACACACATTTCTTGAACAACTCCAGAGATGGTGACTCCACCACTTCCCTGGGCAGCCTGTTCCAATGCTTGAGCACTCTGTCGTAAAGAAATTCTAATATCTAGCCTAAACCTCCCCTGGTGCAACATGAGGCCATTTCCTCTTGTCCTACCACTTGGTACTTTAGAGAAGAGGCCAGCACCTACCTCACTACAACCTCCTTTTAGGCGGTTGTAGAGAGTGATAAGGTCTCTTCTCAGCCTCCTCTTCTCTAGACTAAACCCCAGCTCCCCCAACCGCTCATCATAAGACCTGTGCTCCAGAC
>NW_010136170.1:0-8073 GCF_000699245.1 Pterocles gutturalis | reverse complement strand
CGAGCATCCCCCAGCCCCGCGGCCAGAGGGGGACCGCGGCTGCACCGCGTCGCCTGGCGCCCAAGCAGGTCAAAGAAGCACATTTTAGCTACAGAAATCGGGTATTTAAAAAAATAATAATTGTTTGAAAGGAGATGGGAGGAGAGACTCGGAGCGAAGGATCTGATCTTTCCCGGTGACTGGCTCCACCGTTCGCCACTGGATTTCTGGTTCACTTTTCAGTTGAGGAATGGACTCAGACAAAGCAGATTTGTTGGCTTTGTGTCTCGCTCCATCCACCCCTCAACACACACTATTGCCCCCTCCCGTGTTCCTCCCCCTCTTCATCTCTGTTACCAAAGAAATGACAAAACCAAAAAACCCAACAACAGAAACGTTCCCTTCTGGGAACCAACGTCGGTGTATGGTGGGAAAAGAAAAATCCGAGGGATCTGGTGGTGAAATCCAGCCCTGGGTGTACGAAGGGGGAAAACTCCCCAATGAGATTGAAAGGGAAAAAAACCAATCCAAAAAAAAAAAGAAAAAAAAAAAAAAGAAATACCAACAGAAACCACAACCAAACAAGCTCAACGCAAAGACCGGCAACTTACCAAAAAGACACCAGATTTTTTTTTTTTTTTGTGCCAATTAACAACCTGCCTTAAAACACGAATTTCTGGAGCAATGGTACTAGCTTCAAAACGATTGTTTCCTCCGAGCTCTCAATGGTGACTTGTGCCATATAAAAAAGCAATCACGAGGCCAAACCCTTACGATCAGCCCTCATCTCAGCCGCCTCGTGGGCTCCTTGCCAGCCTGGGGTGTCCTCGGGAGGAGCAGGAGGTGCCGCCAGGGACAGCGAAGGGCTGGGAGAGGCTTGGGGATGGAGGGGAAGGCAAGGTCCCTTCCTTCCCCCACCACTTGGGGAAAAAAAATAATCCTCCAAAACCAACCATCAACCAAAAAAACAAACAAAAAAAAAGGGACTATTGAATTTATGCGGGTAAAATAGTACCATCTGTGTTCTAGCGCTATGGTTTCTTCGATTCACTTTACTTTGAGAGCGATCTGTTGTGTAACAGGAAGGCACCTTGTTGAAAAGAAGGAAAAAAGGAAAAAAAAATAAAATTGTATGTGTTCACCAAGAAAACAAAAAAAGCACCCCCCCAAAAAAAAAAAAAAAAAAAAGAGGAAAGAAAGGACAAAAGAATGAAAGAGAGAAAGATAAAAAAACCCAAAACCCTGCGCAGAAGCCCTGGCCGGCTGCAGGGTTGGAGGACATCTGTAACCAAAGAGATCCTGGGGCAGTGGGCGGTGGAGGGGTCGGGGGTGTCGGACTGGACATGGTCACACCAAACTCAATGCGTTTATTGCTGGAAAGAGCGGGTGGTAGAGAGGGATGGAGAGGGAAGGGGCAGGTGCCGCAGCGTGTTTTGCCAACCACAAACCAAAACCCAACGGCAAAGCAAATCTCATCCCCCCCAGGACCCTGCTCCCCGCCACTGGTTTTTGACCCTAACTTTGTTTCTTCTTGTCTTGTCGTGACGTGGTGACGTCCTGAACCCCATCGAGTAGTATTCAAGGGCTGAAAAGCCAGGAAGGGGGCCTTGGTTTGGGAAGTGAAAAACACACAGGAAAAATAAAAAAAGGGAAAAAAAAGAAAAGAAAGGAAAAAAAATAAAAAAATAAAAAGAGTAAACGCCACAGGCCCTCAAGGATGCAAAGACATTTCTAGTGAGAACCCGAGAATAAAGGCTACCTCACTTGAGTTTTCAATTTTTGTGATTTGAGAATCACGTCTGATACCAAAGATTTTGTTGCCTTGTCTGGTCTGTGCTGGAAACGCCACTTTCCCTGCTCCCCGGGCTGGCCGAGAGCCCCCCACCCCAGCCGAGAGCCCCTGTCCCCCCCTTCCCCGCCCCATGGAGTCACCAGAGCGCGAGGGCGAAGGCGAGCGAGCGTCCCCGGGATGGCAGCGTGGTAGATGAGTGCCTTTTTCTTGTACCAAAGGTGTGTGGCCATTTCTTTGCTCCTCTGCTTTGATCCTAAAGACTCACCGCGACCTCGGCTCTCCAAAGGGATGGATTCTGGCAACTCTTGTAGTCTTTGGGTGTTGGGATGAAGGAAAATAAAAACCAAAACCCAGCCCTTGTCCTGATTGAAGAGAAAGCATCCCCCTTGCTGCCTGCTGCGGGAAAGGGGCTGGTTCCCCGGCGTGTCCCCCCCCTTTTCGGATGTCCCTGTGTCCCCCCAACCTGGCGTGGTCCCCAGGGTCCTTCCATCCAGCCCCTCTTGCCCCATGAGCACTGACCTGGTGTCTGGGTCCCTTCTCGCTCCTGGGGAAAGGCTTTGCTCCACGTTCTTCGCTAGCCCAGTTCAGCGCTGGGACCCTGCGGAAGCCCTCGAGGTGACACTGTGGGTTCTATCACGGAGCATATCTTCCTTGCTCCGTTCAGACTTGGCTTTCGGGTCCCCTTTGTGGTAGCACAGGGAGGGTTCCTGGCATTTCTGGCTGGAAAGACGAAGGCAGGAGCAGTGGAAAGCCTCACCCTGGGCTTTCTGCAAACCTCTCCTAAAGGTCTGGAGCTGTGAAACCTTCCAGCAGGAACTGGTTCCAAGGCTCCAAAGGGGCATTTTGGACTCGTGGGGCAGATGGGCACAGTCGAGTCCGCTCCACCACTCAGCTTTAGCAAAAGGCGACAAGAGGACCTGCTGGAGATGCTCTCCCATAGCGATCTCCAGAATGCCCAGTTTAGGGCAGTCTTGGGTTGGATTGTGGGTACAATTCAGGCTCTGGCCAAGGCGGCTCCATTTGAGTTGGACCAAACTTGCCCAGGGCCAGTTCTCCTGGTGACAACAAGCCCGTCCGGGACCCCTCACCCAGGGTCCTCCATCCCACTGGAGAGGCTCCCTTACCCTCCCCCCTCCCCATCCCCCCTCCACACGATTGCCTTGGCCAGATCTTGCCCAGCCCCATGGCCGCGCCACCCCGCTTCTACCCAACACCCACATGGCTTGTGATGATACCAAAGACGTTCTCTATGCAGGAGAAAGCCTTCTTGTCCACCCAGCACAGACCTTACAAGCCTTTGACAATGTTCTCTGAAATACCTCAAAATATTTAATGTCCATCCCCCCTCCACACGATTGCCTTGGCCAGATCTTGCCCAGCCCCATGGCCGCGCCACCCCGCTTCTACCCAACACCCACATGGCTTGTGATGATACCAAAGACGTTCTCTATGCAGGAGAAAGCCTTCTTGTCCACCCAGCACAGACCTTACAAGCCTTTGACAATGTTCTCTGAAATACCTCAAAATATTTAATGTATAGTTTATGTGATAAAAAAAAAATTACTTAGCTAGTTTTTGGAATTTGTGACTTGAAGCTTTATACTGTTAAATTATAATTTTGCAGAAGACGGCATGTTCTTATTTCTTTGATGCGTTCAATGGGAGACATATTGAATGTTAAGGAAATGAAAGCTGGATAGTTTCACGATTAAAAAAAAAAGAGAGAGAAAGAGAGAGAGAAAGAGAGAGAGAAAGATTTAAAAAGGACCCTTGGAGTTTACAGATTTCATATTTAAACAAGTCCTTTTAAAAAAAAAAAAGAAAAAAAAGAAAAACTAATAATGATGACGATACCTTTGCGTTCAGATGTGTTACTTTTCTCTGAGTCATGTCGTACAAGAGTATTTATTATATGTGTTCTGTGTTCAAATGTAATTTAAAGAAGACAAAAAAAGACAAAAAAAAGACAAGATGAGAATTTGATTTATGCATGAAAAAATATACTCTTTCTTGAAGTAATGTAATAATTATTCGGGGAGGGGCGGTCGGGTGGGAGTGGGAGGGGACAAACTGTGCTTTTCTTGTCCATGAGTTTTTGGTTGATGAGGACTTCTCTGCATGGATCACATTTTTTTTCCAACTCACGCAACCACAGGAGAGTCGTCGTTTATCCCCTCAGTTTCTTCCTTCGTGTCTTTTCTTCCTTTCCTCACCCTGAGAATCGCGTGGCAGTGATGTGGGGAGGCAGGGAGCTGCTCATAGGACCCCCGGGGAGGATGGGGCACACGGTGCGGCCCCGTGACCAGCAAACAGGGTAAGAGTATCTGGGGTGCGGGACCCCGGCGTGTGTGTCCACCCGTCCCACCCACCACCGTGGGGTCCAGCTCCCCACCATGCTTTGGGTTTTTTTGTTGTTTTTTGTGTTTTTTGGTTTGTTCTTTTTTTTTTCTTTATCTAGCTCTGTGGGTCAAATCCCAAGGGCAGCTAAGAGAAGGACAATCAGCCACCACAACCTGAGTCAGCAAAGCTGTGGGGCTCCTCGTGTGCTCTGAGACAAGGGAAACGGCCTCTGGGCACCCCAAACCCCCTCCATAGGGCTGGGACCTTTCCAGGAGATGCTCCCAAGTCATCCCTTGGGGTGACCTCACAGACCTGCCTCTGCCCTTGCCCTGTGTGGAAAGAGGCGCTGAAGATGGTGCTCCATCAATGCTCAACCGGACCCAGGGAAGGACTGGAGCAACCTGTTTCCCAGGGTTTTCTCCCCAAGGATGTGGCTTGGGTCAGAAGCACCACCCAGCACACGGTTCCCTGCCACCCAGCCCGGCTCTCACCCTGCACGGAGACACCCGCGGAGACACCCGCTCTGCTCGACGGGGGAAGATGAAGAAGAGTCCAGCCAGTGGAAGATGTCCTGGAGGACTCCAACCCACCAGCAGGTCCTGGGGGACTTTGGGAGGTCTCTTTTCCTGCCCTAGACAGCCAGAGAGCTTTCTGCAGATGTCCAGAGAGCACAACCCCCATGAACAGGGCCCCCGCGCCTTCCTCCCCCTGCTCCCCCTCCTCCTTGCTTAAAGACGGGAGGAGAGGAGCAGCAAGGAGCCATGTCTTTGGAGGTCAGGAGGGGGCCCAGAGGAGGCAGTGATACCTACTTCTTTCTGCTTCCCCAACATCACCTTAAAATGCTGATCCCTCAGCCCTCTTCACAGCTCCATCCTTCTCCTCCGGTGGCCCCAAAGCTCAGCTCACTGCGAGGAAAGAGATATCAGCTTCTTCAGGCCCCACCACCGTGGCTCCAAAAGCAAAGCAGGCTGTTTTTAAATGCACATCTCTTGTCTAATGTGGTGTCCATGCAGCCTTCACCCTCTTCATGGCCAGCTCAGGAGGTGGGGGGAGACATGGGACCCACTGACCAAGGACCTGCGTTTTTGGAAGAGATGATGTTTATTCCAGCAGCACCAGTCGCCTGCTGACCAACCCTCCCGTCCTCTGGGGAGCTCTGCGTCCCCCCTGTGTTCCATTTTCCCCTGCAACACCTTTTCCAGCATGAGAAGCTTCGGTGCTTGGAGGCCAAGACCTGATTGACCTCAACCACAAGAAGGTCTCACCAGGCTTGGATGCAACCCACAGTCACAAGTCCTCGGACATTGCAGAGACCAGCTGGATTCCACCACAGGGCATGAACCGAGTGGCTTGGGAAGCCCTGGAGAAGCCAAAAGCCAAGAGCTCTCCCCTGTCCTTCAGCCCACCAGGACCTGCTGGGGCTGAGCCCTGTCCCACCCCAGATCCAGCCGTGCCTGCTGCCCACATCCACCAAAATGCCTCGAGGAGCAACTTGCCACGATACCAAAGATTTTTTAATTTTTTTTTCTCTGCAGGTAATGACAATCGGAGCTCTGTCCTAAAGACAATTCTCTTGACCAGGGTTGCCCCCAAAGGGCATTTTTGTGCTGTGGGGAGCAGGAGCAGAACCAGGGCCCCATGGGGCACCTCCAAGGGAGATGGAGAGCAGATGGTCGGAGGGTGAGGAAGAGGAGGGGACCCTCCCACTGAGACCTGCTGGTGTAGCCCGGCCACCGCGTCCTGCTTCAGCTGGGGGAGTTTTTAGGGATTTGGGTCATTTCATTATCTGTGACGCCCCTCGGGCACTCCAGTTTTCCCTTGGGTGGAAGTTTTCCACTGATGGGTTTTGTGCTTTGCAAACCCATCGTCGGCAGCCGGGCGAGCAGGAGCGTGGGCTCCTGGGGACGCTGGGCTGGGTTTTTAGGCATTGTCACCGTGCTGGGGCAGGAGAGAGGAGAGAAAAGCTCAAGTTCTTTCAATTAAAAAATAAAAACAATGAAAAGAGGGATCCAATCACCAGTCAGTTGTTCAAACATAACTTCTCCAGCAGCCTGAGCCGAGCTTTCGCTGCTCTGACCACAGCTCATCAGCACAGAGCGGGCCAGGAGCTGGCGTTTCTCCATGCGAAAAAAATAGCTTTGCAAAAAAAATATTTAAAAAATCACCCTTCGTCCCTTTTCCCGAGCATCTGAAGACTGGGGGGCAGAAGACGATCGGCTCCTCCATACAGCTCTCCCCAGTCTGCTTTGGGCACTGTGAAGATGCCACTGGGCTGGGTTGGGTGCCAGCACCGCGCCGGGTGGCCGCCCTTGTCACCACCATGTGTCCCCAGCATTAAATCGGCTCCTTTTCCCTTGTCTCAGAGGACACCGGCGGGCGAAACAGTAAGCAGCCGGCGGTGGGGCTGGACCTGCAGACACAGCCACGCAGAACCCGCTTCCTCTTGAGTCTTTCTTTCTTTGGGGTTTTTTGGAGAGAGGAAATTAAAAACACAAAGAATAACATTCAGGTTTTGGTTTGATTCGTTTGTTTTTTTAAAATTTTTCCCCTTAAATTTCTAAAGGAAAAGAAGTCAGAATTAATCCCGGCCAGGAAGAACCCGCAGCCTCGGGTTTGCCAGTCCAGCCACCTCCAGAAACACTGATCATTTTTCTGTAGAGCAATAGGCGACGCTCGCCCTCATCCCGCTCAGTCCGAGGGCCGCATCTCTGAGTTTTTAAATGACTTTTTCCTTCTAATTAATTTTCTTTTTTCTGCTTCATTGTTACTCTCATGGGATAGATTTTACTCTACAGCAAAATGCAATTGTTACTCCTCTGTGTCTTGCAACTATATTTGTTTATGCTATTTACAAACGTTAAAAAAGAAAAAAAAATAATAAAAAAAGAGTCTTATGTGTCAGGCACTTTATCCAAACTGTGCTGTGTGCTCTGGAGTTTGTTCCTTGTTCTTTGCAATGACTCATGCAGGGGAAATTACCAGGAAACTAAACTCCAGCCTGTCAACAGGTTTTAAAAGAGAAGAAAAAAAAAATAATGAAACTCTATTTGTTCATCCTCTACTGGTCATGACTGTGTTGTATTTCTGCAGCTTTCTGTTTCTTCAATAAATTATTTTCTAGTCATTCACCCTGGCCTGTGCCTGTGTCCCGTGGTGATGCTCGCGGGTCGGTTCCCTCCCGAGCTGCCGGGGCAGGAGGAGCCGTGCGGGGGCAGTGGGGACATTTGAACCGTGTCACCTCCTCCCCTGGGCTGAGAGCATCTGGGGGTGGCTTTGGGGATCATCTCCCCCAGAGCTGTCCACTCAGCATTCCCCAAGGAAGGCTCAGATACTTTTATTTCTTGGCACCACCCATCTGCTGGCTGGAGCCCAAAGAAAACACTTCAGTTCTCACAAACGCGGCACAGATGAGGCCAAAGCACTTGTTAAACAAACCCATCCAGCTGCACGTGCCGCAGGCAGGGCCAAACCCTCGCGGCTGATTGAATTATTTCTCTTTTTACCCAACTGTCGTGTCCCAGCAGGTGTTTTGCCGTGGCATGGGTGCTGGCGGGTGGCACGGAGCTGGTGGCACACCCAGGGACCATGGGACCTTTCTGTGCAGGTTTCTCCTTTGGTGACAGAGCAGAGATTTACAGGAGAGGAGAGGAAAGCTCAAGTCCTTTCAATCAAAAAATAAAAACAATAAAAAGTGATCTGATCACCAGGCAGTTGTTCAAAAACAACTTCTTCAGCTGCCAATGTCCCCAAAGCATGGATCTTCAGGACATGCTGCTGGGCAGAGCTGGTACATGTCACCCCCATGCTTTGCCCTCCCCTAAAAATACTTTTCAGGGTTTTGCAGCAAAGAACGTGTGGCCACAAGCTGTCCCCAAAGGTGGGGACACAGGGGAGTGGGACATGGCTGGAGATGATGGAGATGGTGTCTGCTTTCATAGAGTCATGGAATGGTTTGGGTGGGA
>NW_010136169.1:1219-1483 GCF_000699245.1 Pterocles gutturalis | reverse complement strand
AAATTGGGGGGGGACCCCATGGGAGGGGGGGGACACCCCCATTTTTTGCAGCCCCCCCCCCTGCCGCCCCAGCAGCAGCTTTGAATGGGCGCGGGAGAGCCCCGGGAAGGGGGCGTGGCCGAGCTGGCGCTATTTGCATAAGGGGCGTGGCCTCGCCCTCCAGGGGGCGGGGCTTTGCGGCCGCTTTCGTCCCCGATTCCCCCGGACCCGTGTCCCCCGGCTGCGATTTAAGGCGGGTTCCTGCGATTTGGGGATTTTAGGGAC
>NW_010136169.1:0-1156 GCF_000699245.1 Pterocles gutturalis | reverse complement strand
TGAGGCTTTTTTTTGCACCAAATCTCCCTTTTTTAGCCTCAAAATCCCCCGAGTTTGCCCCAAGATCTCCACTTTTTGCCCGAAATCTCCTCTTTGTGTCCTAAAATCTCCCCTTTTGCCCCAAAATCTCCCCTATTGCCCCAAAATCTCAATTTTTCCCCCCAAATCTTTTTTTGCCCCCATATCCCCCGATTTTGCCCCAATCTCCTCTTTTTCCCCCAAAATCTCCCGTTTTTGCCCCAATCTTCCCTTTTTGCCCCAAAATCTCCCATTTTGTCCCAAAATCTAATTTTTTTTCCCCCAAAATCTCCCCTTTTGTCCCAAAATCTCCCCCTTTGTCCCAAAATCTTCCTTTTTCCCCAAATCTTCCTTTTGCCCCAAATCTCCCTTTTTTTGTCCCAAAATCTCCCCTTTTTGCCCCAAAATCTCCTTTTGCCCCAAAATCTCTGGTTTTTTTCCCAAAATATCCTCTATTGCCCCCAAATCTCCCCTTTTTGTCCCCAAATCTCCCCTTTTGTCCAAAAATCTACGTTTTTCCATATCCCCCGATTTTGCCCCAATCTCCTCTTTTTCCCCCAAAATCTCCCGTTTTGTCCCAAAATCTCATTTTTTCCCCCAAAATCTCCCCTTTTGTCCCAAAATCTCCCCCTTTGTCCCAAAATCTCAATTTTTCCCCCCAAATCTCCCCCTTTGCCCCAGAATCTCCCCCTTTTTCCCCAAATCTTCCTTTTGCCCCAAATCTCCCTTTTTTTGTCCCAAAATCTCCCCTTTTTGCCCCAAAATCTCCTTTTGCCCCAAAATCTCTTTTTTCCCAAAATATCCCCTATTGCCCCAGAATCTTCCATTTTTCCCCCCAGAATCTCCCATTTTTCCCCCCAAATCTCCCATTTTTGCCCCAAAATCTCCCATTTTTGCCCAAAAATCTCCCCTTTTTGACTCAAAATCTCCCCTTTTGTCCCAAAATCTCAATTTCCCCCCCAAATCTCCCCCTTGCCCCAGAATCTCCCTCTTTTTGCCCCAGAATCTCTCCTTTTGTCCCAAAATCTTCCTTTTGCCCCAGAATCTCCCCTTTTGTCCCAAAATCTCCCCCTTTTTGCCCCAAAATCTCTACTCTTGTCCCAAAATCTTCCTTTTGCCCCAAATCTCCCTTTTTTTG
>NW_010136168.1:39568-53843 GCF_000699245.1 Pterocles gutturalis | reverse complement strand
GAGCCAAGGGCTAACCCACCACACATTTGCAAACTTCCAAGTTCTCAGAACCTACATGGACTTACAAATCCTTATTCCCACAACTAAAAACTGGGTGCACCTCTCTAGGGCTTTGTAACAGAAACACAGATGAACACAGAAAAACCTCCATTTTCTAAAAAGAGCACCTCCACCATTCCACAAGGCCAACACTGCCAATGGTGTGTGTGTGATGCAATTCATTTAATCTCTTTGGTCTTTTTCCTCCCTTGCTGTTTTGTGCAGTTCTCTGTTGCTTCTAATTTCTGTTAGCTCCATTTCTGAAGTCACCTGTTCTTAGCCTGCTTTCTTATAGAAACACCATTTATGGAATCACACAGTCTGCACAGTCAGTACCAGCCTCTCCCTAACTTTTAAACCACTTAGTATCAAGCCAAATTAATAAAAAAGAGAAAGTTTAAAAAATATACTATGACTTTTGTTGTCTGGAGGACATAGACTCAAGTCAGCAATGCACTAACTTGAGTCACGGGATACCAGACCACTCAAGAGCTCTTCTCCACTAATTGGTTTCAGCTTTTGTCTCTTCTTCATCCTTTATCTAGTGTCAAAATTTTATATAAACCAGTAAGAACAGATGTACAAATTAGCAACAATTGTTGAGGGATATAAATAAAGTATGAAACAAGAGAAGTTAATCCATCCCCATGCAAAACTCTGCCTCTGTTTTACAGCTTCTGTAAGAGAGCTTTAAATAGTTTTGCAAAGTTCAGTGCATTACAGAATAAAAAGTTTAAGTGATTTTTTCTTTTCAGCCATTATAGTCTAAGGAGGAAACAAAGAAGCAGGATGATTTTAACAAGAACATCTTCAAACGTTATATAAACTCAGTGTTCTTAAAACCACTTTGCATGTTCACTGTATGACACAGTAGTTCATTAACTGAAATTTAACCAAGTCTTTACAAGAGGAAAGGAAGTCTGTATAATTCAAGTCTTTACAAAAGTAAAGTTTTGATCATGGGTGACTCAATTTTTCTTGTCAAGGTTACTCCAGAATAGAAAAGACCGGAGGTGGATTAGTTTAATAAACATAATTTTATGTATTTGTTTTTATTATCAGGGCAATCAGCAGTGAAACTTCCATTTTTTAAAGATTTACTTTATTTTTAGTACTATCAAAGAAAAAAGAGAATTCAAATAACCTTGGTAAGTTAAAATGCTGCTCTGTAAACTTCTGCAGGCACCTTCATTACCCTCTCCAAATTACTATTTACAGTATTTTATCATTAAAACATCTAACACTCTTCAATCCATCACCCAGTGAACTTCACAGACCCTTGTGTAAACTCAGAATAGCAGGGTGTGAATTATACATCACAGCCCCTTCCTAATTGCTGATGGCTTGCTGGTGGCTGCAGATCTGCAGTCATCTGGCACGCTGCACTCTTGGGATGTTATCTTTATTACAACACATGTGTTTAAGTAATGCATCCAGCGGGGTGCCTTGTAGCCCGTTATTTATCTGTTTTGTTCTTTGGAGGGTACAAGGCTCTTTCAAGCCCCTGGAGTCACCAGGAGTTCCCAGCAGGGACCAAGATCACAATATATTCCCAGTTCAAAAAGAAAGATCTACAGGGTCAGATGAATACTTAAACAAGTTAGCACGTATTTGTTCTTCTTAAAGGGTGCTGTGTACATGCACAGAGAGGTAGATTTGATAAAATATATAAACCTGCTCTATTCTTTGGCTTAAAAGTTTTCAAGACTGAACCATCGACACACATGTATTGAAAACAGTGAGTAATCCTGGGTTGAAACATGCCTTTTAATATTAACATCCAGACGTATTGCATAGCTTTGATGTCAAGTTCAGGTGCAAAAATGGCTGTAAAAAAAGCAAATTCCTTTACACATGGCTTTTAGCTTGAATGCCTTTCTCCAAAAGACATTGATTTTCCTCTCAAAAACAACATATTGGTTAGGAAGATCCAAGGAATTACAGGTAATAAGTGCAGAGTAATTCACAATCACCCATGGGTGAAGCCTACTTCCACACTTCCTAAGAAGTACTGCTATCTTAAAAAAAATCATTAAACTTTGTGGAAAATTAAAAAGCTAAGATTCACTCCAGGCAGACAGGTGAATTTCCCAGGAGCTGGCTCTTGACAGGGAAACAGAAGAGTTCCTGTGTAGGTAAAATTCACTGCTGCCATTTGGGGAAAGGTGTGGGAAGGCTGATTGTTTCCCTCCTACTCAGTCTTCCCAGCTTACAGCCTCAACCAGAAGTTACAGCAATTAAATGTGGAGGGCCCCTGAACCCACATGAAACCCACAGCATCCCCCCACCTACCTGCAAAAATAACCTTTTAGTGCTTGGTAGGCATACACTCCAAACAAAGACAAGGAGGTAGAGGTCTTGCTAAGACTTGATGCTGAGAAAAAGACAACCAACCAACCCATGAACACATTTTGGGAGGAGATCAAAGCTCACACACTGGTGGGGAGAACAGTACCAGGATGCAAGACATGGATAAAACCTGCTCTTGGGCTTAATGTTGCTCTTCCTCATCTTCAAACATAAACCATCCATTTTCATTCTGCCTCCCCCCAAAAAGAGGAGGAGACAAGCATGGAGACGGATTACATAGTGAATATGAAAATGAGTTACTCCTCCTGCCCTTTCCTGGTAATGAGGTCTTCCATAGAAATTAAAGCTACATAAACTTTGGCTGGGTTGAGAGATTTGGGGAATCTTTGAAAATATCCAGGGAAGAACTATCACCTGTTTATACACGTCATACTTTTATCAAACATGGTAAAATTAAACTGGTTCCTGCTTAGCTTCAATAACTTCTCATGCAAAAGCATGAAAACGGAATTGGGATGAGCTCCTCAACAAAAGCAGCCCATTGGCATAACCAGCTCCAAAGGCAACCCGTTGTCTGACCCAGGCTTGGTAGGATATGAGCCATTATGAACCCATTCATCATTTGAAAAGGCACTGTTAGTAAGCCAGAAAAAACAGCCTTGTGCCTATACTCACCAACAAGAATGTACCACTAAGCAGCACGTTGCTTTGGCAAGAAACAGCGCTAATATGTCCAGTTACAGCTCTGTCCTGGGAACCCTCTTAGTAGCTGCAATCAGAGCTCAGGTTTGTACTACTGTTTATATTGATAACTCCTTTCACCCCAAGAAACATTAAGACTGGATGTCCTGTGTGTGAGGACAGTAGGAGGAGGAAGGAAAAAGATGTTTGCTGAGTTGAAATTTTCACAGATATCATCGCACACAATTACATAGGACCTTGCAATCTAAGAATTTAACACACTTCATAAGCAACTAAGCATCACAACGCCTATAAGGCAAAAAGGTTAAGTTGACATGGATGGTCTGAATATTCTGACACTCAGCCAAAGTGCAACTATTTGGTCATTTTTAAGGAGAGAATTTTTGGTGTTCGAACATAATTAAAGCAGAACACTAGTTAAAAATGTTTTTCTTTTACAAAGCTGGAAGCAAACGGACTGTTTCATTTCTGCAAATGGTTTAGTTCAAGTTGTCAAGATGTTTAAAAATTCTGAGATCAGGTCAATGTTGTTGTTGAGCACATGATTCATCAGAATTATGTGAAGGGGAGAAGAGAGGAAACTGTCACTTTCGCTGTGCTTGGATGCCAGCCCTAAAATAAGCTTCTTGAAACAGTTCATCAAAGGAATTTGAATCACAAAGTCAACCTTTATCCCTTCACAGAGGACTCCAAATCTCTTTTTATAGCACAGAGATTACTATATTTGGTCAAACCTAGATAACATTAAAGCCATTATCACTGCAGTGAGATACTTATAAATAGCAATAGTAACATAAAACATGTAACATTCTGCTTAGGAAGCATGTTAGATAAACAATATTATCTATGAGTATTTTCGGGTTTGCCTATCAGACAATCTCATTCATGATAATGTGAACTGATTTAGTTACATAATTTACCTCGTTGTTTACCCAAAATTACTTGCATAGTCTTGGGAACTCCTTTCCTGATTGCATTTCACAATAGACTTTATTTTTAACACACACATATGTGGGAAAGGTCAAATCACACTCTAAGGTTCTGGATTTGTCAAAGTTAACTCTCATTCAGTAAATCAGGACGGGAAATGGTTTTGTTCTGTTAAAAGGTTCTGTTCATTTCCATTAAAAAAGAGTGTATTAACCCCAAATTTCTTCATCTTAGTTTCATCCTCACCCTAAATTCTTCAGAAGAACATAATCCTGAAACAAATTTTGCTGCCAAAAAATGACAGGAAATTATATTTTAATTGTGGATAAATTAGTCTCTGAACTTTACTTTCCATAACAATAAGCAGGAGATTATGAACTCATTCACAGGAAGTCCTGATAAGGTTCTAAAAAGATTTGTGTTTACCCATTCAGGTCAGAAAGACCATTGTATTTTGCATAAAAACACCATCTTTCCCTGAACAGAGATAGCCCACCCTCTAAGAGAGGTGTAGCACAGTAAGCAATACCATGGCAGAACTGCCCCTTATTAAAGGATCATGGCTGTGTTTTACAGACCTACTACTGGCACCAGAAGATGTCTTTTCTACGTAGGTTTTAAATTGATGACTTTTTTTTTTTTAGCATGTAACCTTTTTTTTTTTTTAAAAAAAAAGCAGAATGTAACCTAGTATCTAAAACCAAGCATATCACAGCAGAACTGGTCATTTAAAGACTTGTAATTTTAAAACAGAACCTCCCCCCTTCTACACACACAAGAACTTCACATAATTTTAGAACAACATTTTCTGCTGGTAGAGTGGTTTGGGTTTGTTTTTTAATTAAAATTAGAGGTGGTCCCAAAAGCCCAGACCAAATCATCCCTGAAAATTAAAATATTTAATCTTGTCTGGACCAGAATTTAGTAAACCACTTCTCCCCCACAGAATGTCAAACCAGGCTAAGTGTGCGAGGCTGTGTTCCTGCACCTCCCAAGTTCAAAAGGGACAAAGTTAAACCTGTCTGGATGGAAATCTCCGGTGTCAGGGAGGCTCATTATTTCCACCTTGACTGTGAAATTGGTGAGCAACCTCACCCTGAAGATCCACTGAAAATAAAGATCCCAGGCTCCAGGCATTATGATGGCAATCAGACTTTTAAAATCAATAGCTAATGAAAAAATTCCCATCCATGATACTTTTATGTATAATCTACCTTTTCAACTAATCTGGGAGAGTGGGAAAAGAGAATTGCTGGATACAGCTGATGGAGGAGGGAAACCTGCAACTCTGTGCAGGCACACAGACCTTCCCACTTCGACAAACTGTGGAGGAAATGCTCCTGCTCATAAATCATCAACAGGAAGCCAGATTCAATAGCTGGGCACAGCACCCTTGCACCGACTTCACATACTTCTCAATTGCCTTGACACAATAACCCTTAGCTCATAAAAACTTAGATCTTACGACATTTTTGAATAGTGACAAAAACAAAACAAATTGCTTGGAGTGTTCTGATCTCAAAAGCCTCCCCTTGAGCATTTCCCCATGAAAAGTAAAGAGCGTGCTTGCCTTTATTCAGCCGGTTCATTAATCCACATCATTGAGACACTACTCCCCGCCACCAATGTGTTTCTGTGTGCACATAAATGCTTCAAAATCATTCGCAGTCATTCCCGCTAGAGGTGGTTTCAGTGCACCCAGGCAAAAGCAAAGGCTCCATGCTGAACTCCTAGTGTGAAATGAGTCATTTGTTCCAAATCATGTTTCCTTTTTTCAATATTCGTACTTAGTTATTCATTTCCCTAAAGTACATGAAGATGAGATGTTCCTAAGTTACCTTCTATTTGCTCTCAGTACATATACTATTTTAGCGCTATTTCTTATCTCCCTTTCCCAGCCTCTTCCATGATCTCAGTGGGGTTTGATTTAGGACCTCGTAGGCACAGACAACAAAGTCCATACTTTGAAGAAGATATCTTTTAAGTTGATTCCCCTTGCAAGACATTTTGAGATCTCAGCCTCCTTTTGCACTGGAGACAGTCAGCACCTGCAAGGGCTTGATTCCTAAACACTCATTAAAAAAGTTTAAATTACTTTTAGGCTGCAGAAGATAATCTATTACGTAAGTGTTAATATTCTTCAATAAATATGCAAGGCCTGAAAATTAAATGTTTGCAAGCTTCCTGTTAGCTACCCATCAGGGCAGCCCAAGGAACCGATTGGTGCATATACCCATGTATATATACATGTTTCACCTTTCATGCTACTTCACATCACTTCCATAACTGAAAGTCATAGCAAACTGTTTTCTCTTTCTGTACTCTGGGTCATGCGTCATTTTTCATAGTATCTTTTGAAAGATCTCCATGCCTCCACAACAGCCATTATCTTTGGGCTATTTTTTCCAATCATAAGTGTTCTGTCAGATTCCTCTCTCTCTTTAAAATTGTTAATTTGTAAATTTAATTTATTGCTGTGAATTTAGTTTTTATTTGTGATAGAGTTAAAATTTCAAATAAGTGACATCCTAAAGAGGTAATCACTTTTACCAAGATTTGACTGGACTGAACAACTTTCAAACCTGCAAACAATGACATATGGAAATTGATGTGAAAGACTAGTGTCATATATGAGTTTGGCATAGACTAGTCTCATGTCATACCTAATGAACTGTATTCAGTTTGAATGTCAAGCTGACCTTTGAGTACTGGAAAAAAGTAATTTCTCTATTAAGAAAATTCACAAATATCATGAGAAATGTACACACCTTCTTGAAAAAGCTCAGTGCGATTAAGGAAAAAATGAATGTGAAGACAAAACCTAATTTAATCTCCCTCAGTACATACTTTATTGAGGGAACTCTGGATGGCATTTTCCCCTCACCTTCATCACCATATATATATATTCTTTATTTTTCAGTCTTTGATATCTGAAAATGTTTTTGTCTTCAGTATTGCTAGCAGATTTTTATCTCTTTACTGAGTCACAACCAAAAATATGAAGGGCTGAACTGACGTCCGTCCAAGCCAGCACACAGACTTGCCCTGATTTCAGTGAGTTTTATATCATGCTCTACATTGAACACTGAACAACCTCCTCCCAATTTTCTGCTTGTATATTACCTCTCTCCTCTATTTTCAATGCTAAGAAAGTGTCTTCAAATGCTTCAGAATTTCATGTGAATTTTAACACATCATCTGTCAGAGATGATTCAGGGCATGGCATATTAGAGAGGTAAGAAATCCCTTTAATTTGCTGAGCACTAAGTATCAGAAAATACAATTTACCAACATCCTTAAAGCTACATAAGAGAGAAGGCTACGCAAGCAGCTTACAGGAAAACCTCTTGTTGGAAGGGGAGATGGAGAGGGGAAGAAGAGAAGCTCTTTGTTCCCAGTCCCTGTGTCCCTGTTACACAGTGCCAGGACCTGGCTTAGTAGAGACAGAAGGGATCCCCGAAGAGGTCAGGTACAACAGCAGAGGTAAAACGCATGAAGACTAACTTAAACATTACTTTGTAACTAACTGCAGCCCACAAAGATATCAGGAACCAAAATACTACTTTTTGCCTCTTCCCTGGGAAGTGGACAGTGGGCACCTGGTGACATTCAGAAGCTCATGGGGCTGGACTACACCAGCAACGCAGCCTGGGTTTGATTTTGCACCACTTGCCAGAGACTGGACATCCATTTCGTCTGCTCATCCTTGTAGACGAAGGAGTGCCACAGCATTGGGTGACTGAGCAGGTGCCAACGGCTGCCAGTAACAGACCCCCTGATTGTAATGACAAACTGTCAGAGACTACTCCAGGCGATCTTAACCTCCGCTAGGCTCTGCAATTCACCCCATGGAAAGCGTTGCCAATCTTTAACTTGCATCCCATCATGGCTTAGCAGAAGGGTGCTTGCAACTGTCAAAAAATAACCCAAACAAAATATACCACATTCTCAAAACCATTGAGATGCACTCCAGGAAATAAAGGATTAAAAAAAAATAAATAAAAAAAGCTAAGGAAAGAGATCAGTTAAAGTCACTTCTCAAAGGAAGATGCTGCAGACATGTGGCAATCCTCCTCCCATCCTATAAACAAACTTTCAAAAGTCAACTAGTGACACTTTGAGCTCTACAGTTGTTTTGTATTATGTGTTGCTGTCATCGTTGTTCCTGGGTGTTAAGTGCAAAGCACTGGGAAGGTCCCTCCTCCCCAGCAGCTGGGAGATGGGCTGCTGTTCTTACCTGACATTGTCATGCTTCTGGATGTAGATCTTATGAAACATCATATCTTCCTGTTTGGCATTAATGTCAGCTTTCATCTCCATGGCAACATGTCGAGGAAGTACAGAGAGCAAGAGACGCTCCTGTGGAGTCAGACAGATGAACCAATTAAAACACCTGCTGCCCAGTTAACAAACACACTTTGCTCCTTACTGGGGAGAAATGAGTCATCAGTTCGGTGAGAGACGAGTACAACCAAGTGAAACGGTCTCCATAAACCCAGCAGCTGATCCCCTAACAAATCATATGCAATCCTGTCCCAACCCCACAATAAGAATTCAATGATTTTAGAAGAGAAGCTATGATATTTCAGCCCAGCTGCACTGGGCTTGTGATTTATGGTTGCCAATTCTTGCAAACGAAGGAGCCATGCAACTCAAAAAAGTTTCCGTGCACCATTCTTGGAAGGACTGTGATGAATAATACTTTTTGACCTCCCAGACAGCCTCTCCACACCACCATGAAGTCCTCCTTCACTTAACACCAGAGGACTGATAGACCAACACCCTTGGGCACCATTTAAAATTCCTTCCTTTCCTATCTAATCATCTAAGCACATTCCTCCAACAGGCACAAACCCGTTCTTAGCAGTTAAAAAAGTCAATAGGAATGCCTCGATAAAACTAGCACAAAAAGTTAGCCCAACTATACTACGCAGTATTATATTCTACACTTAAACCCGCAATTAGTGCCCAATTGCATTAAAACCTGTAAACCCACCCACTCACCTACATGAGTATTCCCAGTAACCACCTTCTGTCATGAACAATTCATGGCTCTTCACCCTCACTTGACACTTTTACTTACTGATAAAAGCTTTACTGTGACTTTCATAGCATTATTTTGTAAGCTGTTCCATATACAGTTTTGAATGTTAGGCAAAAACTAGTTACGTGACAAAATTATGAGTTTCTAGTAATTTTCCTAAAAACTCGCACAAAAGCCAGTGCTTGTTATTATTCTAAATTTGGTGGCAATTTCACGCAGAAGCTATAGAATTTAAACCTGCAGGTAATATGTGCCCCAGCGATGCATTTGTGTATTCCAGGAATCACACCTGAAAGATTCTGCTCAGACCTCAATTTTATTTCCACTCATACCCTGCTCAGTTCAAATGAAGTTTTTGCTATGGCTGCAGAAGGTGGGGAGCATCTCCTTTGGGATCAGCTCCACTGTGGTCCAACCTGCAGGCAGTGCTCTGGAATAGCTGAAGAACCCCAAAAGCTTGTGCTGCTCTTGTCTTTACTATTTTTCTTTCCCTGTAGTGAGCAGAGGAAAGAAAAGGGCCTTCCTTCCTGACGACACAGACACACTGTGACATAAATGAAGGTCCCTAACCTTATCTAACAGCTCATTAATTCTCAACAACATAGGGAACAGCTGGGCTCAAAGGCAGTCCTGACTCAGAGGGGTCAGCAATCCTGTACTAATTGCTCACGTCACCACACCTCTTGCCCATACTACAGTTACAGACACATTCCTGGTTTCTAATTCCTAGTTTTAAGTAAAAGTTCCCCATTTAATTCTTTCTCTAAGGAGAGAGAGGAACTTTGGGGGAACCAGATGAAGATGAATTCACTGTAAATGTGCTCAGCATGCACTGAGACATTTTATAGTCTGTGGCACTGCCTAGTATTCCCTTTTTTTTCCCCTTCAATGTGTACCTTAAGAGACTGATTCTTGCCTTTGGTCCCTGAAGAGGCAGTAATAACAAAGAAAAATATGTGTTGGAGGGATTTCTCTCTCCTCTGCTCAAAACTGCAGCAGTTCTGACAAGACACTTGTTTTTTAAAGCACTTTCACCTTCACTAGTCTACTGCAGGTGCCAAGTCACATATCCAAATTTTTTTTAAAAAAAGATCACAAATCAAGCATGTGTCCTCAGGCTTCTGTCAGCTATTAGCATACTCCTTGGCTGGAAAGCACAACACATTTGTACGCTTTCCAGAGTAACTGGTGTATACGCTGTTGTCATTTGCATATTATAATAGGCATCCTCAAATGTGTGAAAGCTACTATTTTACGTGTGATTTTACACATCCTCTAAATAACTTGGAGCTTAATGGGAAGTTCAGAGGCACCCACAGGTTTGGAACATTCCCTGTAGGCGCATGAGTGTGGAGGGATGGTTTTTTCACTTGTTTGCAAAACAGCGACATGTTCACAGGACAGAGTTTCTCTTGCGAGTACTCCAGGAGATTTTCACATACATTTCTGGGTAAGTTTTGTTTCAGAGCCCCCCACCCCTACGCTTCCAGACAACATAGGCGCTTGCCAGATTAAATCACCAATATTTTCAACACACTTGAGATCTCCATGAGACGAACTAACAGTGCTCTAAAATATCACCAATTGGGGAATAAGATAGACTTATCACGTGAAACAAGCACCTGTAGCACAACATCCTTTCGTGTAGCAACTAATTAGGAAGTTGAGCCATGTTACAGAGTTGGGCATTATCTGTATTCTGTTTGTTGGGAGCATCACAATCACTGAAAATAACCTCTGAAGCTAACAGGAGGAGGCTGGAACAAGTGCCTTTGTAAAGCACAAGCCATGTTGAAAGACCTTCAAAACAACAAAATCCCTGTTTTATTTCAAATGGAGCACAGAAATTAAAGTCTCCACTAGAGTGTAATTTTCATTTTGCTATAATGGTTAGAAAGTACTACAGCCCTCACTGTAAAATCACTTATTATGTACCAGCGAGGTGATTGGGACTGCTGTTTTACAAGCATAACAAGGCAACAATCTGACCTGATAAAAAAAGCAAGACTAAATTCACATATAATTCTCACTTCAAAATAAGATGCAAGCATAGTTACACTGAATTATACATTAAACAAATGCATCCTGAGGAGCACTAGTCTCTAGAATAGGCACAGATGAAAGAGTAGAATACAGATCTACTCTGTCTACATATGTACACATAGATATAGCTATACATGGGCACACACATCCCTACAACAACTTTGTACTACATGGGAATTTTAACTATTTATGCCATACTCTCCCAAGCTGACCTCAAAGCACTACAAATATTTAATGTCTTATGACTCTCCATTTGTCCTCAGGTTTAATAACACTCATTTTTCACCACAAGTTAAGTGATGCAGAGCTGAAAAGAGAAGGAGAGAACGACTTTTTCAGAGACAAAAGACAAGCAACACTAGAATTACAACTGGGCAGTCCCAATAACCTACCTCTTACTCAAATCCTAAGTATTTGCTCACTGCAGATTGTGGGGAACACCTATTTTTTCATCCAAGAGTATTTTAGTCTGGGCAAGCAACAGTGATTCCTATTATGGCTCTGCCCTAGGTTGTCTCAAATAATGAAATCACTAGTCCAATGCGTTGGACATTCAGGATTTTTATTTACTTTCTTGCTAATTTTGGGTGCTGGTAGGTGCTTTATAAAGGAAGATACACATTCCTTTGCTAGAGATAATTTGCTTGCCTTTAATAGAGAACAGCACAGAGGAGCACCATCACATCTCCAGAAACAGGCAAGCAACGAAAACAGTGTTGTGCTATCTTTCCCTCCACGCCTCTTTGGAGACTGGCTATCCCGGTCTATCAGATGCGAGCAGGGCTGCCCTTGTTTGTGTCTGCTGTCACCTCAAGATTACCTCAATGCATTATGCATAGGGATGCATCTGAGCTGAACCTGGAGATCAATGTCAGCGCAGGCTGCAGGAGCAAATAACCTTACTAGGAGTCCCCAGCTGCCAGGACCCACAGCTACTGCTGGAAGTACTGGATGGGACTTCTAAGTGACTGGCTTTGACCCATGTTTTTCTGATGTCCTGGCTTTCTTCTGTATGGCATAGTACTTTCTGGGGAGGGGGAGAAGAAAAAGGCATAAAGCTAGGGAATTTGTTAGGGCTTTTTTTCATTAACTGCTTCTGACACAGCAGCTCCTAAATCCAGACCAGTGGCACAGGCATTTGAGCCATGCTGCTAAGGCAGTCTGCCACCAGGGAGGACAGAGTTGTAATCAATAATAAATAAAATGGGGTGTTCTTTTGGCTCAATCCTTTCTTCCATTTCAAGGTGTGGAAGGAGGAGTGGCTGCTCGTTTCATCTTTCTGAGGCTACATTCATTAATGTAGCGTGAATTTTGTTTTCATACATCTACTATCAAAATAAAGCATGTGTACATATCATTTCACAGTAAGGGTTAAACAGCAAGTATGTCAGCCAGAACTACCTCATGAAACACTGCCAAAAGACAAATGCAGAGATGCAGATGGGCTGAGACACGAGAGAAAATTAAGCTGTGTTGCCACAGAAATGCAAAGACACTCCAGCTGATTCATTCCACTGACCTCTTCCCCAGACCCACAGCCGATCTCTCAGATATACTCCCTAGGGAACAGTGGAAGCCCCATTTCATGATTATTTTCAGATTGGACTGGACAAACCACTATGAGATGTACTGCAAGGCAGAGATGTATGTTAGCAAGGGAATAGTAAAGCTGACCCAAAAGCTCTTTTGTATCTAATTCCGAGGAGAAAAGAGATTTGTTTGCAAGAGAACCCACAAATTGAATTAGGGGAGCGGATACATTTGGTACCCTTGATGACTAGGCTGTATGCTGACAGCAACAGGTCTTTTTATAGAAAAAAATTATCGAAGTTAGTGACAAATCCTACTTTTTGAACAAACACAATTCGCTTGAGGCGTCTAAGATACAAGGAGGGGCGCAAGCAGGCAGGACCCTTTGGGAAACGCCGGAAGAGGATCCCCTTCGGAGGCATCAAGGGAGAGTATGTTCTGTGGGCCAGGTTTTACCTTTCACTTCTGAAACCTGCCTTACAGCTACCTGTTGGCAGTGGATTTGCTGACAAACACACCATGCTTTGACCTTACAAAGAAGGTCAATCTGAAGCCTGTGTATTGCGTCTGCATTCAACACGTGGCTTGAACGATGGATGCAAAAATACTATGCAGACTTTCTACATACCATGTAATTTTAATCCACAGAGCATAGAGCACAAGATTTGGTGATGTCTGTGGAGAAGACCATCAGAGTATTGGGAAAGAAATACTCCCCTAAGCTCTCTTTCAAAACTTTAAAAATCCTGCTATCCATCAGCCTGCCCTCTACCCAGCACTGCTTGAATTAGTCAAGAAGCAAGACGCCTGCAAATCCCATCCTACAGGAACAATTTGCATGTTAATTCTGCTTCAGCAATTTCATTTTTTATTTCTTACTGTTGCTCTTACCTGCTGCTGGTTTTCCCTTTGAGAATGCAGCCTGGCTTGTATGCATTCCCTGGTCTCCTGGAAAGCCTGTCTTTGGGACACCTCTGCTGGGTAGTGGGTACACACGCCTACAATGTTTGTACAGGAGAAGATGAGAATATTGGAGACCAGCTGCAACAAAAGAAAAAAAAAAAAAAAAAGAGAAAAATACTTGGTTACACCTTGGAAACCTGCCACCATTAACAAAGCACCAGCCACAACTCAGTCCCTTCTACAGCTCCTTAATCCAAGCCACGTTTAAACCTTAAACTCCCAATTCCAGTCTATTTTACCTCTCTAGCCTTTAAGACATAAAACTTCCTTATATGGCCTCAAATATATGTACTTAACAGTGTATATTACTTCACTGGGAAAAAATACAGTTCCACAAGTAATTCTGTAATCTTGCTTCTGGTAATCCAGTATCTTGGAACTACTGTGACAAAAATCTATCTAAAAATGCATCATTGCTCTGTCTGCTAAGAGTCACGCAGACAGATCTGAGAGAGGAACACAAATACTTTTATGTTTGTGTACCTACATATCCGGCTTCAAAACATAGCAAAGATACATTAAATCATTATTTTGAAATAGTATTTAAAGTACTAAAAGGAAAATGCTGGTATTCACAAGGTTTAAGAGCATCTGAAAAAATTTTTTAACCTAGTTCCAACTCAAATTTTTTTGTTACTATATTAAAAAAAACACATTTTAAAAATTTCTGTGAACATGACTACAGAAAGAGCTGTTAAGTCTAGAGCATATTTG
>NW_010136168.1:0-39547 GCF_000699245.1 Pterocles gutturalis | reverse complement strand
AATGAAAAGCTACATCACTCTTTTGCTTCCATGTTGGTTGTGTTTTACAAGAAAGCAGTCACAAAACTTTTGCTGAAAACCAGTATTGCCATTTTTTATTTTCTAATTATTTTTTAATAAAAAGGAAAAAAAAATCCATGCCTATCGGTGTCATTTAGTTCATGTAAAATGTTCAAAATCACTTCTGATGGTATCATGCAAACATTTCCCTTGACAGAGGTCAGTCACAGTTATAACTTTTTGGGAGCTACACAAGTTGCACTGGATCTCGCTTTGAGGTCAGACTTATTTGAAACACCACTCATCTCTTCTAGGGGGAAAGACTGCCAGACCTGCAAGATTCTTAAAAATAGGGATCTTTGATCTATTCCCTAATGAGTCCAAACATACCCCTCACCTTTATTACATTTTTACTGCAGAATAAAAAAAAAGTAATTTCCATACCAGACCAGCCCATCCCCTGAAAATAAGGGCCAGTCTCCGAATGGCAGGAGAGGTGCAGGGCACCCCTCAAGCCCTCAGCCCACAGGGGATGCTCAGGACTCCCCAGACCGACTTGGTCACTGTGCAGGAGAGAGGAGCCATCCCCATCTCAAACACAGACCCACATCCCGAAGAGTAACAACCTCTCTGAGAAACTCCACTGGGATTACTCTAACTCTATGTCCACACAATAAGAACAGCAACCATTATTTCATTAACAGCTCTGCCTCGAAACAGAATTTAACCAGAAAAATCTCGTTTTTCATCTCAAAATAAGCAATATCTTAAACTACAGACAGCTGAGGGACTTCTCTCTGTGGTCGGCTGCCGGTAGATGGCAACACTCCAACTTCCCAAGCTCCTGCATCAAAGTGCTGCATTTTGGGCTATGTCCCCACAGCGAGTTCTCACACTTACGTATCACACTACAACACAATAACCTGCAGGTTAGAGATACCCACGGGTAATTATCGTCAATGCCAGCTGTCTGTATTTGCAGATAACTAGTTTCCAAGGAGGAAACTCTTCTCCTCTGCTACAGATTGCTCTCTCCATCCAAAAGAGTCCTCACTTCACACAGACAGGGCTATTGAAGGTGCAGGTCATACACATGAACACGAAATAAGCCCTGATCCTAAACTCACACATTCCAGCCACAATTACGTTCTCACTCAGCTCTAAGGCTGCCTGGATCCTGCCGGATCCAAAGTCGTCCATTTCTCCCCCAAGCTGATCAGACACCAGCTAACTTCCACCCAGATCCTGCCCAGTTACTCTAACCCAGTGCTACATCCAATGGGCATTTGCTGATAATGATAATTTTTAAGGATGAAAAATCCCGCCATAGCATAAAAAACCACTAGTGCTTATTATAATGTACAAACAGCTCAGAAAGGGAGCAGAGGTAGGGTTTTCCTAGGAGTTACTCTGATTCCTGCTCCATGGATGCACTGATTGCGACTCACAGCCTGTGAACAACACTTCTACAAGTTCAGTACAGTTATACGGGCTCAAAGGGGTTAACACTAAATAGCATCTTTTGCATGGCTGGATTACAGTAAGACTCTCAAATCTCCTCTGTTGGAGTTACTCTCAGTTGCACAGTAAGCAGAAAAATTTGTCAGGGCACATAAAACAGCGTAAGCACAAGACATATATCTGAAATGGATAAAACCAAGAGCATAGAAGATTTTAAGGAAATATCCAGTTTTCTTTTTTAATCCCAAGAATCTGAGACTTCATTTCATTTACAGCTAATAGCACAAACCCAAAACATACTCCTCAAAACAGTGACTCAACTCTTGCACCAAGAGCAGGAGACAACGTGGTTTGGATGTCAGGCAACATACCAGGAGTTAACTGAGCAGAAAAGAGGAATACGTCAGTCCTGAAAACAAGATCTTTTTGGGTATATCTCAGTGTGCCACCAACAAGAAATGCCCCCAGTGGGGCCCACCCGTGAAGATACTGTTGTCGTGATGATGCTTTAAATAGCCAAGCTGTACACTTCAAGGCATGCGATTCATATCGTGCTTCAAGACCAACATTGTCAGAGGGGAGTACAAAAAACATCAGACTTGACATTATTGATAACATTCATTGAACACAAAGCAATTTAACTTTTCAGCACTCACTGACGTCATTTTACACAAACCCAAGGGACTCCACGGACTGATCTACAAGGCACTCAGATGACCATGCTGCATCAAGAAGGAATAAAAACTATATTGCAACATAATTTCTAAGTAGCAGGGGACAGACATTCGTACTTATTCTGTTAAGCAGAAGCTCATTTGATTCACAGTATGGCATCTTTGCAACACCCTGAAACATAAGGGGAGAAATTACAGTGTAATGTTGAATGTATCAAAGATCTGCAGAGATTTAAAACTGAAGCTCCTACTATTTGCAGCAACACTTATATGAACAAGAGCATTTTGTTCAATACGTGTTCATGATCATTTTCTTCACAGGTGTTTTAAAATATATTAAAGAAAAAAAAAAGCTTTCTAACCTCTTTATTTTTTTTCACAGTCCTCTGTCTTAATAAAATAAATTTATATCCTAGTTGCCAAATGGTACTACTTGCTTATCAGCTTCCTTGCCATTTTGCTATGGTAACCAGCCTCAGTCCCAGGAGGAAAGAGATGATGTAGATATCAAAAAGCTGATTCCCTAAGCTCCATGGCCTGAAAAGTAAAAACATATTATAGCAACTATTTCAGACAATCTGTGCTTGAAGAGCTGCTCAAGGCAATGGGAAAATATAGTTGTCTATTTTGTAGCTGACTTCCTTCCCCTGCCTAGCTAGAGATTTAGACTAAGAAGATTCTTACCCTTCTGATTTTGGAAGCTAAGAGTTTCTAAAAGACTATTTCACTTACATATAACTCCTAGA
This sequence comes from Pterocles gutturalis, assembly GCF_000699245.1. Lineage (NCBI taxonomy): Eukaryota > Metazoa > Chordata > Aves > Pterocliformes > Pteroclidae > Pterocles > Pterocles gutturalis. Next base: position 36,666 of record NW_010136168.1, on the reverse strand, counting down.
TAAGCTATTAAACCTGCCTACAGTATTGCCATATTTGAGTACTTCACAAACTAACATGTTTACTCTCACAGCATCTGCACGTGGCAGAGGAACGCTATTATCCTGATGTTACTGAAGCAGAGTTCTTTAAAGGTAATTCAGTACCTAAGGAAAAGCTATGTACTATGAGGGGTTTTCAAAAACCACCATGATGTCTTAGTTCCACTGAAATAACAGATCACTCAATCTCAGACAACAAAACAGACCAGACAGTTTCTAGTCACTTTGGTTTCATCGCACAAACAGAGCACTGCAATGCTTTTGTTGAATCTCTTGCAGGAAACTGTTTTCAATATTTTTTCCCTTGGTGACTGAAGGAAAAAAAGAGAGATGGAAAAACTTGAGTTCCACGTGTTCTAAGAGTTATGAAAACCTGGTATTACAAAATCAAAATTGAAAGCTAAACTTGGCCTGACACTGTTGTTACAAAATTGCTGTTTTGGGCATTTCAGACCAGGCTGAGGAAGAACCGTGATGGCTTGGTGACCAGGGGAGAGCCTCCAGACCACCACAAGCAGAAAAAGTATCCGCTTGAGTCAACATTGCCATGCTTCTCCCTGCTGTGTTTCTAGTTGATTATTCTTCAAACACCAGATGCTGTTCAATATGTAATTAAGAGACAACAACATGCTTAAGAGCGATAGTGTCGAGACAAATTTTGTTAGCTGCCTACCTCTGCCAGGGCAAACAAGGCCGGCTACTGACATGAGAAGGTGGGACATATTCCTTGGAATATCACCACTTATTACAAAAATCACAGCTTCTGCTTTTTGCCAAGTTACTCTGCTTTGGACCACTTCTCTTGCAGGGAGACAAACTATGTATCCCCTCTTTCCAGAGTGTGACACTGCTCTGCCTCTGCTCTCCAGCTCTCATGATACTCATCCAGTAGCAAATTTTTTGTTAAATCAATTATCAGTGCAACAGCTAGGTTAAAAGCAGATAATAACCGAGCTTCTTGCCTACATTTCATAGTGGCTGTATACTGAATTGACAAATTGGTCCAATTCTTAATTGCGGGGACAGACACCAAAACTAGCTTTACTTTTGAGAGTTCCTTTTCTTAACCGCAAAAAATTATTATAAAATCTTTAATACTTATCTGAAACAATGTAAGAACAAAAATATGATGGACTACAAAAGCTCTAACTATTCCAAGATATTGCTACAGCACCTATGCATGCAATCCTGAACTGGAAGTACAGATAAATTCTAAAGATAAAAAGCACAAACATTATGAAAAAAATGTTGTTGTTGTAAGGTATAACTGGTGCTGGCTTTTAAACACTTTTCCTGAACAACAATTAACCCTCTATTGCCTCTTTATATACTACTATCTAATAAAAAAAATAGAGCAGTTACAGTGCCAAAGGCATAACGAAAATTAAAACAAAAGACAACATCAGCTGGCTCCAAGATCAAATTACTCATGTATTTGTGCTGTATATACAACAACATCTTCCATTTCCCAGAGCTACAACTAGCAGAGTACTAAGACAGTGAAAACTTGTAGATTATGCTAGAAAGATAATTAGACAGTTAAAGTCATATGGCCTTCTCCACGTGTTTGGCCAGTAAAGAACAGGATAAGTACTAGGGAAGAGATTTGGAGTTTTTTATTTCAAATGTGACAAGTGTTTTTGCTGAGTACTTGGAATAGCTGCAACAACAAAAAATTACATCAATACACCAGAGTCCAAGAACAAATTTTCTGAAGTTGCTGTATGGTGTCTTCTCTCTCTGTTCTGTTGCCTCCGTGCAGCAACCATGTGCTTGGATCTCAAGCAGAACAGAAAACTGCTTACACTCACAGTCTTCCAAAAACTTCTCTAAGTGTGCTTTATGCACATGAGTAGTGCTAATGAAGCCAGCTCTGAAAATTTAAATGCTCCCCTAGGTCATACTATAATTTAATGATTCCAAAGTAGCAGAATTTTTATTAGAGAGTGATGCTCTACATACGCAGTAAATCTCTTCATCTGACATTGAGAACAAAAAAAAAAAAAGTTGCAGAAATAATTCTGAAACTTTTTTTGCATATTCCTTCTATTTGGGAAGCCTAGAAGGAGCAAAAGCTGTCTTCTTCAGTCTTTCAACTAGATTCTATATTCAGGATAAAGTTACTTGCTGAGAGCAAAGCAATTTTGGCTGAAAAGAACCTTGTGAATGTCTGTGTTCAAGAATTACTGTCAATAAAAACCTTATATTGAAGCTAAACATTCTGTGTATTTCAGTGACCATCTCACCTGTCCAGCCCTGGTATGTTCATCTCTTAGATGTGATGCTCTGTTCTCCAGAGGAAAGCCAAACAAGTATTTTGTCCCACATAACTTCATTCTTTCTTTAGAATAAAAATTATTACCTAATTTACCTTTTAAATACATAGTTGCAGGTAGAGACATAATACACTACACTCCCTATCCAGAGCAAAAAATAAGTTTTTTATGTTTTTTAATTCTTCCAGTTGTTTCAGGGGACATAAAAATGTTGGATGCTGCTTTCTTAATTTTAATGCCTCACACATTATTCTATACAGCATCTCAATTCATTTACTGATCGCTGTAATTGCAAACCTTCCACGCATTCTTTCCCACTCACATTCTTAGTGTCATAAAGAATATGGTATTTATGATTTGGGGCTTTTTAATAATTACAACCTTTAAATCCCAATTTTAGTAAAAAACCAAAACCTTACCAATACAGATGTATGTTTAGTAAGCATCTTAAGAGGAAACATTCCTACAGCAAACTGATAGATTCAACCTCCCCATCACTGCTTTATTAATTATTTTTTTCTGGTGGGATTTCAGTAAGATCTTATTTTCTTTAGTTAATGAGTGATAAGGTTAAGAAGAGAATATACTGTTCCTGACCATATCTTCGTGTAACACCAACTAAAATAAGTATTTCTGTGTTTAAATTTTCCTGAAATTCTATTATGACCCCAGCAGAGCACCCTCTGTATGGGCACAGCCTGGTGAGGAGGAAGTGCTGCCCTTCGCTAGCAATAAAATAGCTGGGAAGGAGATTCCCGAGTCCTATCACCCATCCTCACTGAATTTCCATGGCAACCAACTTTCTGTACATCTTCACACTTAACATACTTTATGAGCTACAAATCAGCCCTGGCTTTCATGCAAAGATCCTTGGTGGTGAACCGGATGAAGCCGACAGCCTGTGGCTAAGCGAGAGAGACAGCCGGTGGGAAGCTGCCACTCAAGGAGAAACATCCAGCAGCCCTTGGATGCCAGAGTGAGATCCTGAAACAACTTAGGGGAAGACATTTCCCCCTCCCCTTCCCCTATTAGCAATTCGTCCTGCTTTATTATTTAAATTACCACCAAGTTTTTGCAACCAGGCTGTCTCCTTCAACTCCAACGGCTTTTTATCCCAAGAGAGGGCACACTAGCCAGATGCCTCTCCTTGGCACAGAGAGCTAAGCACAAGCTGGCCAGTTTCAAATCTGCTGTGGCAGCGTCCAAGAAGGAGCAACACGCTACAAATGGAGCTCTGAAGCAATACTGCACAGTGGGTTAGTCAGGGCACGTTTAACACTCCAGCTCACTTAACCTGACTCTAGTGAAAATGCACACGTACCATGAGTGAATTCATCCCCCTGGAGGTGTGTTTATTCTGATCCATAGAGGTATCTATGAGTCAAAGACTTCAGCAACCAAATACAATCTTACTGAAATAAAAGCTCTTCAAACAGGACTTTAAACATTAGGTACATCTCTTTGAGGTCACAAAAGTGGATGAAAGCTCCTAGTCTTTCTGTGGATGACTCACAGCTGTCATTGGTTAAACAGCTTTACACACAAGGTATGTCAAGATAATTTTGACAACGGTACAAAATTTGCCCAGATGCAAATGATAGTTTAGGTAATTTAGACAACAACCTTAGTTAAGCAAAGCTCTAATATTCCAGCGAAATCAGTTGTTCTGCAAATGACTGTAAGCACATTTGAGTTTGGGTTGTTTTCATGCTGGTCTCACCTGCCCACGTGCTCCCAAGGCAGGAGAAGCTGTTCAGATAAGCAGATACAATAGGTGTTAATTTAAAAGGTGTTAACAGAAAATGTTGTAATTGAAGAAAAGTTGGATTAAGAAGTATGGTTATGCTTTCAAGATTCTCCACAATGCTTCTGAAGCTAAAGGAAGCTGTAATCAATGAGCTGAAAGGTCAAGAAACATGATTGATTAATCTTTTATATCCTATTTCCTTCCCTATCTGGTGGAAAGGATGCGAAGGAAGGAAGCCAAATGCTTAGGTTTTCTATCAGGCCCTCTTAAACTTATTTCACTACACTGAAACACACATGAAACTCCATTTAATTTATGCTAACCAACTCAACAAGTAAATACATGTGCTGATTTGACCCATGATGGGAGCAGGATTTTGTTTACTTTGCATTTCTGCATTTTTTTTAGTTTGGATCAGGTTGTGCCTGGTAGCTATACTACCTACACAATCTCAGCAGAAGAGATCTCTGCAGCTCGTCCTGCAGGATCCCAGTTCTTCATAGTCACCTCCATGGCTGCCACTACCCATCCTCTCCATCCTCCTGCCAAGGGGTGCTCTGCCTTTCCCAGCAGTCCACGCACTGCCAGCAAACACACTTCACAAAGAAGTACATTCCCAAGACCTGTAGTTGCTTTCAACAGCTATGAGAAAAAATACCCATACTAAATAAGCAAAACCATAAAGATAACACCCCTCTGCTTTCCCCCCATCACACTGGACCCCGGTCCTCAGTGTTTCTGGGAATATTTCTGGGAGCCCTGAACTCACATACAGGCAGTGCATCACCCCTTATCTTTCATAGTAATTTAAGCACAGGCACCACCTCCAGGTCACTGGGAAAACAAAAATATTTATCTAGTTACATGAAAGTCTTATTTATCTGAGGAAAAAAGATATTCTCCAATTGCTCAGCAGGCAGAAAAGAGTGCCCTAAATATGGTCTGTAAGATATAAAAAACATTATTTCCCAAGCATTTTGGGAGGTAGTGAGTTAGATTGGTTTTGTTTGTTTATGTGGGAAGAAATGTGAAACTGGAGAAAGAATGGAATACAGATGGATTTTTTGGTTTTGATCTAAAGAAGACCTCTTCTTTTCTTCTGTTGCTGGATTTCAGATCAAGCTGGGGCAGCTTGCCCACAAGCCATGCTCCTTCCTATTAACATCCCTATCCCAGCATATATTTTAAAAAACAAAACACCAAGCACCACCAGCAAAGTTTGAACTCTTGAAGTAGTGTCTTGTACCAGATGAGGTGAAGGAGCAGCATTTGTAGCATATAGCAAAGATTGTGCACAGCCACCACTAACATATGTCAGTCTAGAAGTACTGGGAGGCTGCTCTAAGGTCTCCCCGGAGCCTTCTCTTCTCCAGGCTGAACAACCCCAACTCTCTCAGCCTGTCCTCATACGGGAGGGTGCTCCAGCCCTCTGGTCAATTATGGCCCACCTCTGGACCTGCTCCAACAGGTCCATGTCTTTCCTGTGCTGAGGGCCCCAGAGCTGGATGCAGCACTGCAGGTGGGGTCTCATGAGAGCAGAGCAGAGGGGGAGAATCACCTCCCTTGCTCGTGCTTCTTTTGATGCAGCCCAGGTCATGGCTGGCTTTCTGGGTTGCAAGCACACGTTGCTGGGTCATGTTCAGCTTCTCATCCACCAATACATCCAAGTCCTTCTCTTCAGGGCTGCTCTCAATCCATTCTCCCCCCAGCCTATATTTGTGCTTAAGATTGCCCCAATGCACATGCAGGACCTTGCACCTGGCCTTGAACTTCATGAGGTTTGTGCAGGCAAACCTGTCAAGGTCCTATCCCCTGGATGGCATTTTTGCCTGACTCTTTCTTTGTTGGGATGCGTCGCTCCTGAGCTTGGAGAAGGTGATCCTTGCATATTAACCCACTTTCTTGGGCCCCTCTTCCCTCCAGGGCCTCCATGGTACTCTATTCAGGGATAACCTCTAAACAGATTTGGTTTCAACAACACAAAAACTATCACAGGGCAAATTCCCACGCAAATTTCAACTGAGCACAACGGACAGCTTGAAGGCACATTCCTTGGCCTTCAGCTTCATCATACTTAATTTCAAAGGTCCACATTAATACAATAAAGATTTTATAGAGAAGCTCTAAAAGACTCTTCAGAATTGCTTATAAAGACAAGTATAAGACAACCTAACAACAATGGTTACGACCAGCTCTGTTTACAATACAAATTACACAACACAATTTAGCCTGCCTTTGTTTCCTTATACACAACCCCTCTTCCCTCTGCCTTTGGAGCTGCACTACTTCACTCTTCACGTGTCTTTCATTCTGTCTTCTTTATATGCTAACTCTCACTGTTATCCACCCTGGACTTTCTTCTCAGCTCCCCAGTCCTGTCTTTCCTACAAACACACGGTCTCATGATTCCGGGATCAAACCAAATGAATATTTTTAAACTAGCCAAGATGAACCTCATTCTTTTCTGATAACTCCAACAATCTGGTTACTCTGCTACTATATGAGTTTTTCACAGCATACATTACAGGGCACGGTTTTAACTGTTTTGCGGTATTCGAAGGAAAACATTTAAAGATATACTTTTGAGGTGTATCTACTGAAAACATTATCCAAGTCCCATACCACAAGACTGTATCATTAATTTCTGTATGCATTATGAAATGGTAGGAAGCTGGATTCTTGAATCAAGATATGCTATAGCCAAAGGTTATTTTTGCTAGGATCTTAAACCTGCTTTTTCTTGCTGTCAAATGTAAAACATGAATATATTGAAAATATTGGCATTACGATACTATAAAAATTCAAATGTTTAACAGAAACAAACAAATCAACCTCACTTTGCTGGAGATGCATGGTTTGAAAGAGTCTTTGGATTCTGACAATTGAAATAAGCTCGGTCTGCTAAACATTGGACAGGATATAAAGAAAATAAATCCAAATTTCTGTAGCTAGTGGAAAATTTTCAGTCTGTAATGGAGCATGTACTTTTATTCTCCCAAAGATTGTTACCAGAGATTATGCAGCTGAATAGGTTTTCTGAGGTTAACTTAAAATAGACCTAATATCATACTAACCTCCCCAAGGGGATACTGTACACCACACAATTGGACTCTGAAAACTAGTGAATTACAAATACTTAAAGTAACGTAATCTGAGGAAGACAGACAGAAAAAAAAAAAAGAGTACTTATTTTCAGAATTTTTTATAATATGACAACAAGACAGCAAAGGACCTAAGAGACCTCACAGACTATGTAGTTCATTCCCTACTTGCCTTTAAAAAAAAAAGTTATATCCAAAAACTGGATTTCTACAACAACATTCTGTTGACATTTAAAGGGCACTGAATACTTGCTTTTGTTATATTATATGCAGTATTTCTCTTAATATATCCCAAAGAGACACTTTTCCTGGAGTGGACAATACTGATCATAAATAAATTATCTTGCAATCTACTTTCCCAGCCATCATCATCTGTTGCATCACTGCTTAAATATTTAGTCATGGCATTAGATTTTTCATTTCCAAGAATACACTACCTGTGCACTTGGCCTTGCCTAGTAAGCCTTTCATAAATCAGCACTTGTTTTATGTGGAGATTTATTAGTGTACTTCAAAACAAAATGAGTTTATGAAAAATACTTCAAATGTGGAAGATAACCGGCTAAATAATTGCTTAAAGAGGAAAAATACAGCTGAGAGAGGTTTTGCTATCTACTGAAAACCAGGCACAGTTACGACCTTTACGTCTGTGAAATGAGAGCCACAAAAAACCAAACCAAAACAACAAATAAAGAATCTATAAAGAGAGAATAATAATAAAAGATGGTACAAAGGGGTGTAAAATTTTTCAGTATGTGATGAGTTCTGTGACTGTGGTTTGAAATCATAGATTGGTTCTTTGCCATGCTACTGTAATGTGATAGCATTTGTCAGTCTAAATCTAATAGCGAGCTCCTAAGCTGTTCTTGATAGGATAAAGATATTGGATCCAGTTCTCTATTCTTATCAGTTTAACTCTATCAGCTTAAGACAGACAGAACTAGAGAAAATAATTAATTATATCTCTACGATCTTATCTCATCAAACACTTCGTAGTGCTTTATGATAACAGTCATAAGCAAACATGAGATATCTCTTCAAAGGCAAAGCAGGTGGTCCTTGACAGATAGCAGTGATAACTGATACATCATCTGGTACACAGAAGGCCCAAACACTCTAATACATGTCCTGTTGCAGAGCTGGTAAAATAACAGTAAAGAGAAGAAAAAGTGAAAGGATAGTGAAAGTCAGAATTCCAGATATGCAATGCAAAGCCAGAGAAAACAGAAAGAGAACAGACTAGAATAAAAGACTTCAATTGCTCTTTTCTGCCATTGACTTCCTACATTCATTGAGGTCTCCAAGACAGTCTTTAAAACTAACCAATTACTCTTTTGAGAATGTCAAATACCTTTCCTAAACAAAGAGTAGAAAAGTTTCTCAAAATGGTTCCATCAGAAGTTCCAGAAAATAGTCACGTAACTCTTAAAAGACAAACCACAAAATACTTCAACCCAGGTGTATCTTGTTTGCTTACGAATAAAAAAAACCCCAAACTCTATTCCTTTTTAAGAAACCATCTCAGAAATTTGTAGCAGAAATCAACTGATAAAACCACAATTTGAACTATCTGATGCTAAGGCATTGGCATAATGCCAGGAATCACACAAGCATCACAAAGCGTACTGACCACTGCCAAGAACCAAACAGGACAGGAGAGGGAAATGTAGATGGAGAAGCAGAGATCAGAACAGAGGGCCAGGACAAGTAAATTGTGGATAGAGAAGGACAAACATCCTCACTTTTCCTGGAATGATTCCACATTTCCATCTTACAGAACCTGAAATGAAACCACCATTTTTTTCCCCACTGTTTTTTCTGCCCCAGAAATAACTTGTGCTCATTAACAAACTACACATACAGTCTCTTCACCTGGGAGGTCTGCAAAGAACCAAATGGTCTCTGTTGCTACTGCTTGCTGGCAGAGAATAAAAGTACACTGCATTTGTCCTGGGACTGCCTTAAACAAGGGAAGTGAATTGAGGCTGCAGAGGCCACCTAAATGTTGAATAATATTCATCAGCTCACAAGCAGGATTTAATCAGTTTCAAACAAGGCTCAGTAGGCATCATGTCACATTTCCTAGCATGAGTGCCCAAAGTCACAGATTCAATTTGCCCTTACAATGTAACTTTTACAGTGTAATATTGCTGTATCTGATTATCAGCACTGAAGAGATCAGGAAGAACTATCTTACAAATGGCTGTTTAATTAGTTCAGACCAAGCTGTGCTCCTTTTAAAGAGAAACTAGCTGGAAAATCAGGACCAAGTTTTATTGGACTTTTCATATGTATTTGATACAAATTAATATCCAGGACTGGACTCCATGGACTATATTTACCTTCCCCACCATTTCCTACCACTACAGATTAGATGCTAGCATCTAATCATTACTTCATCCAACTATACACACATCATGTCTAAACAACAGGAATTGAAGTGCTAGAAGTTATCTATCCACAAGAATTAAGGAAAGGAATTAGAGATTGAAAACAGAAATAGGAAAATATTGTTCTATTTTATGAGTGACTTCCCATGCCTTTCTTTAATTCAAGGAATGTGAGCAGAGTGATTTCTTGGGGGAAGGGAAGGGCAGAGAAAGACCTAAAGAGTACAGTGTCCTAAGTCCACCATCCTATATACTATCATAAAAGCTACTAGAAGTGGAAATCAAGGTAGCTGACACTGAATAGTAAAGAAACTTGTTTGATCACAAAGTGCGTCTTCGCAAGCATGCCTGCTCAGCTCTGCTCCTGCTTCTCGATTTGAGTGCCTAACATCAGCACCGGCATCAAAGGAACAAAAGATGCACTTGGCAGCAACAGCTTCCACTTTAGGGAGGAAAAGGCCAGCCTTGCAGATGGAAAATATGCTCAAGTACACCGATTGCTAAAGCATCAGGAAGCAGTCAAAGATCCTCAACATCAAAAATTGTCTTATTAACAGCAGGTGCAATTCCCTCAGGGGAGGTGAATAACCCTATACCATGGCATCTCCATTTTTCCCCAGCTCTGCAGAATTGCCTCAGTCCAGCTACAGTTAAATTTCACACAGCAGATGTTTGATCAAGCCCCTTTTTAGCAACTCGGGCTGTAACGGCTGTATCAAACAGCCAACACACATTTCTTCATGCTTTCTTATGATTAAAAAGACAGGTAGCCTACATCTCTGCTCATCTAAGCATCTCAGGTTTCTACTTCTGTGCCCCAGTGTTCCTTGACATAGCTTAACAATAATCCATCACCAGCAAGCACTAGGCAATTAAATACCTTTGGTCCCTCTAAACTCCTTCCAGTTTCACCATGCCCAGCTTCTGAATACTCGATAGAGGACACAACCCAGGAAGCACGGCAAGGAGATGGACAATGTGGGAACTTCCTCTATTCATGAGAAAGGTCTTTGGCAAGTGGCCGGTGCTGCCAGACTACTGCCTTCACCTCTGTCCTTAGATACCATGGGCATGCCCATAGTATTTTTCGACACCCACACTTGAACCCTGCCCAACGTGTGGAGATCACAGCTGATCAAGGATCTAATGCTGCTTCTACACTGTGCAGTGGCTCAAAGCGGGGCTGGTCTGAGGGGATCCCAAGGATGCAAGGTATTGCCAGAGCTCCTCTGCTACAACTTCCTCTTCCTAGAAGAGGCACTTTGAAGAATTACAGGAAAGTCCTTTCTCCTCCTGCAAGGAAGAAGGTTGAATTTTCTAACTCCAGCCTTGAATCCTGGCAGCTGCTTACCCAAGGGAGCAGGATGCCCTTCCTCCCATGGAGATCAGCTCTGATTTGCACAACACCCCTGCTGAGACAAGAACAGCCTTGTTCCAGGATATGTATTACATCCTAAGACCCCACCAGCTTTTGAGAAAGGCCAAATTCTGCCATCATTGCATCTACACAACTCAAGCAAGGACAGCAAGGGTACGTAGCTACTTAGACATTGGCTCCTACTCTTCCTATTTGAGGCACTGTTCAGGACCACAAGACTAGTATGTCAGGTCTCCTCAAAACAGGGCAACACAACCCCCACCCTTGAGTAGCTCCTAATTAACAGATGTGTTGCGAGTATGTGCTATCATTTTCCCCAAAGTATGATTGTTATATGGGTCTTCAGAGAAAAAACAAACATTTGATTAATTCTCTCTTTACCTTTTTACCTCATGTAGTCAGGCAGTTTGTGGTAAGACTCATAAAATATTGACACCATCACAAGTACTTTATTCACACAGAACAGAATTTATTTAATCACTGAAGCTATCTTCACTAATTTTTACAACCATCACGGGGTTTTTTATCTTTTAAAGATACTATTACGTTTCTGAAAATAACTTTAAAAATCTATTTCCCTTTCCACCACAGCCTGCTCTGATCTGTAAGCCCCAACTACACTATTTTCCGTCTACCTGAGAATAAGTCTAGTCCTTCACAATTTCTCAAAGCACACATAATATGCAGTTACAGTCCAGACCTCTAGAATTCCCATTCAGCGGAATTTTAGCACTTCTAGGAGACTTTCTATTCACTGGATATCATTAGAGCAGGTCCCCATCCATTTTTATTTTAGTAAATGGGTCCTTCCCTTCCATCATTTGGCTATTACCTCCCTTTCTCGCTGTGTATGTTACAGAACCCATTTTTAATTGTCCTGAAACACCTGATTTAAAACCATTTTGTGCATTTTCAAGGTATGCACGGTGGAAATACTCTCCAGACCCTGTGCTGCAGGACTTGGTCACTAATCCATTTAAGCAGCATGAAGTGATAGGAAAGTCAAATATAAATTCAACCAGCAGATAAAAAAATTACTTTTTTTTCCTGGCCCCAGAGGGAAATAAATTTTTGGCATTTGTGCCCACACACTCAAAGATTTTCAGGTGTAGAGCTGTCACCAACTCATTAAGATGCTTTGATGATGTGGGTTTAGGAGCTGAAAGTATCTTTATAAAAAGTTTGATTTTTAAAAGCAGTTTAAGTAAATGAGCTGTTCCTACAGTAAAGTGTAGTCTTTGGGCACCCAAAATCAAATGTAATTCATGTACTTTTTTAAATTTCAGAAAATCTTAGTTCTTGTTCCCCTGCATGTTCTGGCCTAGCAATTATATCCTGAGTTTTGATAGAGACAGACACTGAGAGGGATTAGCAAACACAGTGAGGGTCACTGTTCAGAAGTGGAGAGGCTGTTGATTTTATTTCCCACTGGAACCTACTGGGAATAAATGAACTACAGGACTCCAGGAGAACAGCTTGTTCTCCAAGCTTTACTCTGTTCAAACAGGAAAAACATAAGTTATTAAAATACATACATAGAGCACGAGGATTGGAAACAGGCTGAGAGTTCTTCTGCTCCCAAAATCACAAGCACAAATCCAGACTAGTGCTAGTCAAAGCAACTGCCCTTATTCTTCTTACTACTTTACTGCTTTTTAGAATTATCCTTATTATTAGCAGTGGCATATCATTATTGCTCTCCATACTGCTTGCCTCATCACAGTATAAGAGACTGCCCATATCACATATGTTTTCATTCAAACCAAACCTTCACAGGGCTTCCAGCAAGTTAATAAATAAAGGGTGGCAGTGCACTTCAAACAGGCTCATTCTTTCAAACCAGCACTCAAACCACCGTCTATTGCTACCTCTGCTAGACATGCAAAACTCCAGTCCTGATACTTCAGAGAAAGATACTTCAAGAAATCATGCATTAGACCAATCTATCACCAGAATAACCTACACAAAATTCCTCCAAAATCCCATTACTTCAGTATCGACTCCTCAGCATGAAGGTTAATGTCTCTTTTGCTATCCTAAATGCAACATGTAAGTACAGGAGGAGGGAGCACTGATCCCAGGCAGTCTTCTTGGTTCTTATCTGCTACAATCCTTACCTCCAAACTTTAGATTTAGTTTCTTATTTTAGCTGTAGAAAGGATAGTGTTAATTTTGTATCATCAGAAACTGCACTAACGAGTGTTATATGATTTCCTACTTGATCATTAACCTGTCAAATTTAGCATAATAAACCCTTCACCAGTTTAAGGAAATACAAAAGACTTGTCATGGAGAGAATTTTAAGAACACGACAATCATGTACAAATTTTTAAAAAGTACTGATGCTACTTTTTACAGCTGGATCCGCAGGAAATAATTTCCCACCTTTACACAATAAAAGCAACTGCTTCTGCAAGAAGTTTTTTTCTCTTTTTAAATTTATTCAAACTTTCTGAACTTTCAGTCTTGCAAACAACTCATCTGAATCACAGAGTCACTGAAAGGGACACTTTAATGCTTTTCAGGAACCAGGCAATGGTCTGGTATACATTAAGTTTATGATCTATATTTCCCTGTGGTGTATCACAACCTAATAAAAATACGTCAACAAGCATTAAAGAGGGAAAACCAACACAGTAATTTTCCAGCCACATTATGCCAGCTCTCAAATGCCAAACTTCTACCACCAGTGTATCTGCAGTGCCTGGAGAGGCAGTGCGATGTGTACATTGCAATCTAAGCTGTAAACAAGTTGCTGCTAGCTGATCTTTCTAATACAGCGTTCAAACGCAAGAGATAATTCCAGGACCTCCACAAGCAGTAGGAGGACAGTATGCCAGGCACAGTTTGCACTCCTGAGTTTGTAAACTTCAGCACTATCAGATAAAGGCCTTTTATAAGCAGTACCAAGTTAATGAACTTCTCCAAAGTGTAAAGAGAGCCACAGAACAGAGATCCTTAAGTGGCAGCACACTGACGAATGAGGGCTATAATTTTGTGGGAGGAATTTCAATGTAACTGTTTTTCCCATTGTTTCTTCTGGTAGCTAGCTCCACCAGCTATATCTTTCCTAGAAAGAGGGCCAGGAAGCCAGCCAGGCCAATTTCAGGCTTCAGGGGTACCTGACCATTCGTCTGAGCCAGACAATCCGTGCCTGTTCAACATAACCTCCACAGTCTTTTACCAATATCCTCTGCTGCCACAGGATTTAGCACAGCAATCATGCTGAGCCACCCAATAGAAACCGTGACGTTTGGGACCCTGATGCAGCAACGATATTTTCAGTACCCCAAACACTGTACGTCTTTCTCAAGGGGTCATGCCTGTCTATACATCACAAAAAGAGGTCAGTCCTCAGGACTTAAAAAGAGAGGGTCTTCAAGGACAGCTCAGAAGGCTTCCTCTTCTCAATAACTGATAACTAAGCCTGTTGGGTATTCATGGAAAGGAGAGCTTCTGGCTGTGGACTGGGTATCCCCACTAAGCACATCCTTATACAGCCAACAATTTCACCAGTCAAGTGAGCAGACAGTACTTACGGTGGCCTTGTCTGATAGCAATGGAGGAGACTGTCATTCCTCATGCACTCACTTCTTAGCTTGTATCCCTGCTTGATTTATTTGTAGCAGCAATACATTAATGTTCTCTGACAGCTACTATTACAGTGTCACAAGCATGTGTATGCAATAATGCAGATGCTGCAGGGAATCCGCTGCAGGTCACAGTCTTCCCAGGCACAGAAAGCAAGGGGAGGGAGGGGAAATACCTTATAAAACAGAAGGGTTCTACTACTCCCTGCTGCTCTTCTTCAGAGGGAAAATTGACAGATGGGGAAAGAAAACTAAACAGGCCAAACACATGCAGAAGGTGTGCCAACGTTCAGACAAAATTAACGCTGCAAGTTTTCCCACCTGTGTCCTGAAAATTAAAAAACCCAGGAAAGCCAAAACTAAACCCAACCACCCAAAGGGCACCATCCCACTCCCGTACCCAGTACAGGAAGCTGGGCAGACTGATAGTGGCACTGTATTAAGCAGATGAGTGATAATGGACTGTCAGAATCTCAGAAGACAAAAGAAAAATATTTTCTTTTTAAGATTATTGCTTTACAGCAGTGTACAAGTGTTGTGATAAAATGTCATAAGTTTGGCTGATGATATTTCCTGCCTCCATGACCCTTCAAGGACTTACAGATCTCTTCTTACACCATACAAGAAAGATGTTACTTACCCTCACATCTCATATATAGAGAGTAAATAATTTGTCCCAGGTCACAGAAGAAAACAGAGGCAAAGCCAGGATTTGCATACAGATTTTTCAAGCACCAGATTGCCCAATACTTTAATAAAAATATTCACCAGCTTCTCCTCTGTCTCAACCTCTGCAAGAACAGCTATACAGGAAGAACCAAGCAAAACAGTCTTGCTACATCACTTGAAGTCAGTAATGTTAAAGAATTTGCCTTAACCATATACTCTATGAACTCTGAGAAGGGAAAGTGATTCCAGGTCCATAACTTATGAAGGGCTGGAAACACTTGACAGCTGTAAGTCTCAGATAATGAGAAATTCAGCCATTGCGATCTAAAGAACAACAACTTCATAAAAAGAACCAGAGAATTATTTCTGTTCTGCATGAGACAGAGCTTTCCACCTGCAAGTATGAGGAGGACATGCAAGAACCCCACTGGCCCTTTTTCATGGTCTCAATGAAACCATAAGGCAGTTTGTCCAAAGGACTACTCATCAGAATGATTGCTATGATATTCACTGAAATTCAATGCACCAGCTAACATAGTATAATTCTATTAATCTTTCAAGGAACACTGAAAATTTTGTCCAGAAAGACAGGCTGAGCTTACCTGCCAAACAAGCACAAACCTCTTAAGACATCTGTCGTAGTAATAAAATTACATCCTCTACTTTAAAAATCTATCACTGCAAAACACTGCTTTCTATCACATGAATAAAGCAAATAAATAAATAAAAATTTAGCCTATCTTCTTGGCTTGAGTGAGCCGACTGAGTCAGTTGATGTTGCCTGCTAATCACAAAATGTAGCAATGCTGATAATCAGGTATGGAGTACAAAACAAGGACAAAAAAAGGTCCTGCTCAGTGTTTATTGGTGCCTGTGCCACCAGTTTGATGTTTGCAGGGTCTACCAAATGCATGGCCGGAAAGATGACTCAATTTTCTCATGTCAGAGTACTCTTAAACCCCCTGAAACAGGACATAGGTGCAACAGAAGTTTTGCACAACAGTTAGGACAAGTCAAAAGGCTGATTCAAAACATTTACCCAGAAGACTTGTACCTGTGTCAGCAGCAGTTCCTGCAGAAACACAGCAGGGCAGGGAACTAAATCCTTCTGGAAAAACCTGCAGTGTAGCACACTTTGCTTAACCACCACCACTGCTGTCCAAGCACCTTTTGTTGTACTCGGACACGTCAGCAGCAAGGCTGATGCTCCCAGGATCAATGAGGGAACAAGCTGTAACGTATTAACTGAATAATCTACCTTCTCTCCTCCCAACGCTGATATGGTTAAAAAAAACCATGGGTCAGATTTGCACAAGTATTTAGGCCAGATGTGCAGATAAGCTGTTAAACTATTTAGACATACATTAAATCACATTAAGTGCAATCTATCTGCACCTTTTTAAACTGAGCTTCTTTCCCTTTATCAGATTCATAGTAATTTAACAGGAGCTGATTAGAAATGAAGGTCTCCAGGGCCAACACATAAAGTTTACTTCAGTTCACTCCAAGCCACAAAGCCAACCGCAAACTACTTGCTGCTGTGTGAGCAGAGGCATGGTGCATGCAAAGGGATGCCAGGGGAGTTAACTGGGGAGTTCAGGAGACTTGTGTCATGGGGGACACAAATTGTGAGTGCTGAGCTCCATCCACAGAGAAGCAGAAGATGAGGCTGACGATGGCTACGTTCACGCTCTGCAGCCTGCTACACCTCACGCTGTGCCTTGGCTTCTAGTCCCCCTAAGGGGAGAGAAGTGCACAAAAAACAAAGGCCAAACAAAACATGCTTTAATTTTCAGCCATTAAAATCCCAGCTGCAAATATAACCGAAGCATGTTTCCTTCTAAAGAAACAACACAACAATTTCTCCCTCCAGCCCTATTGACTTCAAAGGTTTCAAAAGTAACTCCATGCCACGACTAGAGGCAAAGCTGCCATTAAGTGCCAACTCACGCAGTTGCAGAGATTCTGAGGTCCCAAATTCTGTTATTATTCTTTACCTTCAAATAAATTAAAACAATAAAAAGAAATAAGAGAAATAAGATGGGATGCAGTTTCCAACATGGCTGTCTGAATATCTGCATGTATGACAAGAGCTGTAGAGTAAACGCACAGAGCCCATGGCTACAGGACATCATTGTAAAATACTGTTGATACACTTCAGTGAGGACCATCTCTCCCCACCACTCCATGGCTTGTCAGCAAGGACTTATTTCCCTGTCTTCTCTTTTATTACAGTTTCTGCTACCAGTCTTGGTCAAGTTCAGCACTTGCAGAAAACAAACCTGAAACACCCTTTAAAGTGTTTTCCCCAACATGCATATGCCACAACCCACCGAGTTTAAGTCAGCAGAGCTTTAATCCATGGCTTTGCACACCGACATCAGCAGAAACCAAGTTTCTGCATCCACATCACACCCACAGAGCCAGGGGCTCCCTGAATTCAGCTGCAGATGCTGGATGGCTTGCCCTCATCCCTAACTTAGCCTCACAAAGCCCTTCCCTGACCTGGAGCCACAGGCCATGGTTCAGGTGAGCTGGTAACTTTAGGAGACTAAAGGCAAATGGGAACAAGGCACCCACCCCACTGCACGACACTGCCAGTCCTTCCTTCCACCTTGGAAAACCAACCAGAGTGGAAGTCCCCGCACTGCCAGTACTGCACCTGGCTGAAGCGCTGCTGGCACATTTATGTGCTCGACTACAGAAAACTAAGAGTTGGAGGGAACAGGGAGAGAAGGAAAAAATAACACCAAAAAAGGGATTGAGCCCCGTGGCTAACGCATACTTGGATGAAAGACTGATTCCTTGCTTATGCTGCTGATGTTCTGGTACAGGCTGCACACGAACAAGGCCTTCCCAAGATTTTAATTTATTACGGTGTTCCCAACAAGCATAAACATAAAAGTTACTTTTCAGGCTTTCTTGTCCCTGTGTACTTAAAAACAATGCAGCCACACTGAACCTCCTTGGCCACTGCTGGGACTGTGGAGAGAAGGATCAATCCAGACAACAGCCCCTCCTTCCTTCCTTCCCAATTCTCCATCAAACAGATGGGAATGGGGAGGGGTGGTGGGGGGGAGAGGAAAGAAACTGAGGAACAAATGTCTAAGCTGACTCATGTCTTCAAAGTGTCCATTTAAAATGACCAAGTAGGTCAAACCAGAACGAATACAAGTCTGTATATAAAAGTACCTTACATAAATGCAGATGCTAATCACAAAAGCTTAAAAAGAAACACACTCACGGATGCTTGCCATTCCTGGCAGTGCAATATCCAGGCATCTCACAATCTTTCAGTCACGGTAATAGGGATAGTAGAGGACTAAGAGCAAACAATCTTGAGGGACCAAGGCTGTAATCCAGCCACATTTGCACATGCATCTACACCATTCTCTGGACAAGAGCTGGTGGAATAAATTGGAGTAGTTAAGTGAAAACAAAAATAATAAAGAATTTTTTTGTTCTTAGCATATAATGACAGCACAGAAGACTTCAGCTCAGTTACCACCACTGCAGCAGACCTACTACACAACCTACAGCTACTCAGTATCATCATGTGTCAGAGCTTCGTTGTGGATTATTTTCATTTCATATCCCTTCTCGTATTTAACCAGGCTCCTCAGAGAACAGTTTACAGTTTTTACTATGCAGCCTCACAGCATGTAGCACAATGCTGCTGCAGTCCTGGTCCTAGGGAACATAGCTTAATAAGAATTTATTACAAACAGCATGGCCCACCGGTGGCAGCACGGAAAGGCTGGTGGAAGGCACAGCATACACAGCGCAGTTACTCCTCATGATTTAACCCTGCAGTCCTTTCCCTCGGGCAAGGGCTACCTTAGTGCCTTCAGTGGGAGTTTGGTCAGAGTAAACCCTTAATTTCTAAGAAAATAAATCAATGCACTTGTAGCAGTATAAAGAACACTTGTTTCTTATAATCTACCTCTAAGACCTCAAGTTGTTGAATCCACTCTACCCCCTCAAGCCCCAACCACTTGCTGAGTCACAATATGCAGCCATGAAGGCTACCTTCAAATAGCAACCTGAAGTATTGTTTCTTCCTTCCACGCCAGCCTTGTCTTCCCCAGAGATGTATTTTCCTATGACAATGAATAAAACCTGGTTTGTTTTGTGTTTTGTTTTAAAGAAATTTGTAAAAAAGAAGCAGCGAAAATAACAAACAGACCATGCCTTTTTCTTTAAATCTTTCCAACATAAAATAGGAAAGCATGTCTAAGGGTTTCCAGACCAGCAGAGTTTTCTTGTTTTGTTTGTTTATTTTAATGAAAGTAATTCGGAAAGCATGAGAGCAGGATGTACTGGTACCAACTATGTTATCTCAGCAGTGCTGCAGTTTCCCATAGCCTACACTATCTGCAGGACCTCTGTTTCTTTCTGGTCATGAATTCAGAAACAATGATAGAGCTGAATAAAATCATGCACTTTGATGAATAGTAGACAGAGAAATCCTGTATTTGACCAGAACTTCCTGGCTGGTGCCTGTACAGAAAAAGCTTGGCATGGGAGATGCCGTAAAAACTCAAGTACTTACTATTCAGAAGTCACACAAAACCTGTACTGCCCTGAACCCAGCCTTATCACCAGTCTCAAATTTTCCTTGCTACCCTACATCTGCAAACTGAGAAGCTGATTTTGCTTAGGGTTGGGCTCCCCTAAACCTCATTCTCCTTGTATCGAGTCTGTTTAGTACGTCTACAGGGTACTCACAGCAGAACAAGTGAGTACCATGGATGATGCAGGTGGGCAGGAAGTCACACAGGTGCCCTATGGACAGTAGTAACCCTCCTAAATGGAGCTCTGGACCCTGTTAATGCAGCCCCGGACCCTGTTAATGCAGCCATGTGAATGCTAGCTGGCATGAGCAGGCTCACATCTGCCTACAAAACATCTTGCAGATGTAGCCCAGCTCTCTCTGCCGAGGCTGGAGAACTCTTGAGCTGTTGGTTAGCAGCTGGCCCTGAGCAGGACACCCTGATCAGCGGGAACAAGAAATGTCAGGATCTGACCAGCTGAGCATCCCCTTCTTCAAAAATCACAGCAACTTGGCATTGACTGGCAGCTCCAGGTTATGAATGAATGGCATACCTGAGAACCTGGTGAGCAAAGCCCTGCAAGAATTCACTTGGTCTTAAGCTGTAGTGGAGCAAGCTGTATTTCCCCAGCTCAAGGAAGAGAAAATGTGAGGGGATGAACGCACCATATACTCTATTACTGCCTAAGTCAAGAAAACAGCGTTAGCAGCAGCACAGTGTGGAGCTCACAGGGTAATTTCCCTCCAGACTACTCTAAACTTGGAATGGGTTTTTTTTTTCCAAATTTATTGCTTCTCTGATTTCATAACAAATTAGCTCCGTGTACCATTACAAGAATTGTTTTGCTGTCAGCCCTGCAGGCTTAATTTGGGGTATGGGAAGCAGAGGGCTCTTCCCTTCTCACACATTGTCAATAGCCATGCAAGGTTTTGAACACCGAGTTCCACCCACGCTTGTCCTTGTACAACCCCAGTGAAGCCTTTCACAAGGTTGGACAGGTGTAAAATGACAGAAGGTGACCTGGAATAGCACTAAAAAGACAAAGGTGGGGGGGGGGGGGGGGGGGAAAAAAACGCGTCTCTTTTTTTTGGGCGGGAAAAAAATAGCTGTTGTTCTGACAGTACGTATTAGACTTGAATTGACTAAGAGTTTTCAGGTTTGGTTTTTTTTTTTTTTTTTTTTAAAAAAGAACATCAACGTATCAAATCAGAATGAAGATAACTGAAGGAAAGGGTAGGAGGAAAGAGAATTGCTGCCAACAGTCAACGCAATACTACTGTTTTGGCGGAGCATGTGTTGCCTTTAAAAGTGGTCTGATAAGCTAGTGCTACAGCCAACCTGCTACTCAAGCACTGCGAGAATGTAAAATAGATGGTTAGAAACTGGGACCATGGTGTCGCAGGCAATCTTTCACAGATTTATGTAGGTGACTCTTGAATCTAATTATCTTTTTTCATCTCTACTACGCAGATGCCTCACTCATCATAAATACTACGCATCAAACTAGCACAGAAACAGCTTCTGTTGGGTGCCTGTGCTAGATGGGGTAATGCTGATATTGACAGGCAAACAAGAACAAAGGCTCTGTATTCAAATAATTGAAGTTACACTTGGATTTATTTGAATGCACTAATTGAAAAGATTTCCCCAAAGCTGCAATAGTCCTAAATATGCTGAGTAGGCTTGCAAGCAAGCATGCTGTCATGATGCTGACAGATGATGAATTTGTTTGTGTAGTAAACACATACAAGAAAGAAGCAGCTGGAAACATATTATAATTCGTGCTCTATACAAATCTAATCTCTGACAATATTCCTCAGATTCTAGCTGCTGGCAAGCTGGGTGCCACTGAGTGACAATTTGGTATAAATTTCAGTTTGTGACTGAAGGACCAAGGAACTTAAGCTGAAGGACAGGTATTTGAGGAAGGGCCAGCATAAGCTATCCTAAAATAATGTTGTTTGAAGAGGTAGAAACAACATTCTAATCTTCACCTCAAATTTACTCACAGACAGGGTTTTTTGGTTTGAACACTGTCCTCTGGTTTAACTCAGTCTTCTCCCTTTCTCAACTGTCTCATTTATTTATGAAACAGGGTAAACAACTGTATTTTAAGATATTCAGTGTTAGGTTTTTGTAAATAAGGAGAAGCTACTTTCTTTTAATGTCCCCCTGTGAGAGAGACTCTCCATTCCTTTGCTGACTCCATAAGCCCTTCTTCCTACATGTCTAGTCTCAGATAATTAATTCCCAAGCCTGGCTAACCAGACCTGTATGTGCTATTTCCAACACCGCACGATCTCACTCACTGTATGACAGAGCCACTAATCCCCTCTCGCACTGGGAGCACTTCACTGAATGCAGCCCAGGGTTGTACTTGTCTTTCACGGCTGCATCACTGTGGCAGCTTAGTCATTCTTGGACTGACTCATGCACTGTGGTCTTTCTCCTTTTCTGTCATTTCCAACTGATGAAGGCTAAGTGCAGAGCCGAAATTAAATCTAACATGATTTAACAGCTTTCAACTGGTAAGACCCTACCTCTAAAAAGAAAGAGTGCACAACTGTAAAACAAGATTTAAGCCCAAGGTTTCCATTTGTCAGTTGACATCACAACTGAAATCACCCAGGAAAGCATCCTGGCAGTTCATTTAGATTAATTTGCTTTCTCAAATAACTGCCTATATTTGCTATTCTTCAGACCTATGCCTCCATCTCTTCAGACCATCCTCTCCAATATAATGCATTCATTAAAACTCCTTTCAATTTACTGTACCACTGTTTGCCTGTCCAAGGATTTCTTTACTCATTTTCACCCCTCCCTCCATTTGAGCATGCATAAAAAATTTGCTTACATTTAGATGTGGCAATCACAGTATCACTTCTCCATATCTCTTAGCAATTCTCCTTTCACCTCTTCTCCCCTTCTCCCTCTCCCCTGCTGTTCAGCAGTATTGTCCCGAGGCAAAACAGTTATTCACCTTTAATCCATTCCTAGGTGGTCTTTAACCTAAACCTAGTCTTGGCAGCTGCTGTTCTTTCCTTGCTCTATTTTTATCTTTGTAAATACGTTCAGGCAGGCAAATTGAGAAGAAGTGCTGCAATTAGGTGGGTTGTTAAATGACACACTGCTATGAAGAAAGTCAAAGTTTCTAATATTTCAGAGCCTCGTCTACTGTAACCTGGCACAGAACTGAACCGAGAGGCAGAAGTGCTGAGCCACAGACAGGTGAAGTATTGCTCACAGCTCTGCCACAAGCACGGGATCATTCCTAGGAAATAACAGGGTACAAGTAGTGTGCTCATATTGTGTGCAGTTAGAAATTACTGGCTGGCAGTTCACCTCGTATTTCTGATTATTGCTCAGATCCATTTTTTCTCCTTCTGTAAGGTCAATTCTAAGAAATAAAAACTGATTCACACTAACAAACCTTGAAGCAATCACAGAGCATGGAATCTTTTGGCAGTGTCTCTGAAATTAAATATTTACTGGACACATGTCTATTCTAGGGACCTAGCCAAAACGAGAAAGAAGGCATGTGAAGCCAGTCTTTTCCAAAGCAAGCATGAAACCTCATACACATAATGGCACACATCCCCTGCTGAGAGATCACAGAAACCTGGCTGCCTGAGAGATCATTCATCTGAAAGGAAAAACAAGAGTGGACTGGTAGGCTGGGAGGCACATAAGACAGCCATCTCAGCTGTGGTGTGCCAAGAAATAGCCGATTTGACCCTGCCTCTTGCTCCTTTTCTCTAGCAAATATTGCTTCTTGCTCCGCTGAGGCAGAACTCCAGCAAATGTTCACATTATTGCATGATTAAGGTAAGGTTTAAAAATACCCTGTTGAAGATTTTGCTCTACATGTGATGAGAGCTTGTGGTTGTCATCATGCTCTTAAAGTTGCCGCTTAGTTTTGTTATCACCTTCCTTCTCCCATAGCAACCCTTTCCAATCGCATAATGCTAATTGATCTTGGAAATCAATCAAACTCCTGTTATGTTTACATACAATAGACCACCACGAGTCACTTTCATTATAGCCCTTGAACTCCAAACACTGGTTTAAAACAGGCCACAGATTATAATAATCATGTTTACACAAGAAATATAACATGCCTACTTGTCAAAATATTGTCAATATTTATTCCACATAAATCCATCCCCAAAAACTGAAGCAAAAACTTAATGAAACATTAGAACTGAGGCAGGCTAGGAAAAAGGTAGAAGCAAATAGTTGAATCAAACACAAATAAGTCATAGATGAAGCTTAAAAAAGGCTGAGTATCAAAGAGAGAGAGTTGTCCCAAATAAAGTGTATGGCTTCACAACAAGAAGTAAGGTATGTGCAATGAAAACTTCCACGGGCTATGGAAGACATCAAGACCAAAGAGAAAAGATGGTAGATTGCCCTTAGTGTCAGGAGAGAGAAGCACAGCGCAAACTTGTGAGACAAGGAAAATATAGAAACGCAGTTCTAACAGCAAGCGAACAACATGCCTTGCTTTCTAAGGATAAAAACTTAAAACTAGATGGTGAAGCATCATGGCAAGATGAACTATATCTCTATAAAAGTGGAAACTGGACTCTACTACCACTCCTCAAGGAAAAATGCATGTAGAAAGGGGTTATTTTATGCTGAAGGTCAGGAAGGAATCTTTACAAACAAACTAAGCTCATTAAGAGACTCCACATTTCATCTCTCCTTGAGGAACCGTTTTTTCTAACTTCGGTGGGGAAAAACAGAACTGATTTCCACATCATTTAGTAGCTTTTCTGAAAGATTCTGCTCTGTTCCGTGCAATGGAAGCTTGGATGGATTTCAGTGGGAGTTAGCAAGTAAAGCTTGCAAACAAATGTCAGGAAGGAACTGCATATTATTTTTACCTAATCTTATTTTTCCATGTGAAGTCATCTGGGGCAGTTTTGTTCTTGCAGTCCATGGGAGTTTCAGGTAATCCATATCTTGAATTAAGCACTACACAAACAAAAGGGCTGACACATTTGAAAGTTAAAGTCCTTACTTCTTTGCCCTAATTCTATAATGTGGGATGATACAAAATAAACCTGAGCGGTTCATGAACCAGTTCCTATTTCTATAGCTAAGTTTTTATGGAAATAATCCATACTCTCAGTTCTGAAGCACAACTTCTCTCAGTTCTATGAGTTCCCACTAAAACCCTTAAATCCAAAAAATCTGACACTAAGATGAATTCAGTGCCTCTCAAAGGCATGTTCAGAACACGTGAACAGAGCATTAACACTACCTAATAGTAATCTCTTATCTTCCTAAGGGCTAGATAAGATCTTTTGTTAGGAGTTTACACAGTAGTCACTACACTAAGGTCCTGATCCCTAACTACACACTTACAGTGTAATAGAAAAATAAGGTCTGTAAGGAACTAGTTAGTCATCTCAGTCCCCATCTAACACAGACACACATTTTGTGAGGTAAGATTGTTTCATAACTTCAGTTAGTCTTCTGGTCATTCTCTGCTGTTACCTTTTCAATTTGTCTACAACAATACTCTAGAAAACACTGTCTTTTCATTATCAAGTTATTTTAATTGACTTCTGAGAGCAACCTGGTCTAGTTGAGGGTATCCCTGCCCATGGCAGGGGGATTGGAACTCAATGATTTTTAAGGTCCTTTCCAACCCAAACTCTCTCTCTAAAATCGTTAGGGTCTTCAGTATTTGCACTGACATAAACAGGCCTTTTATTACCAAAAGAGTTTCCAGCACTGAATGCACACCTTGCAGGTTTTTGCTCTTTCTTAAGGGATACATGCCGAAAAGCATCTGTTTTTATTTTTTCCTTGTTTAGTTTGCTCCTTAGTATTCAAATTTGTCCAGATTGGGAGCTAAAGCCTATACAGAACTGATCACTGATGAAAGGCATTTCAATTTTGTGTTGTATCAGATATGAAAATACTTGTAGTAGAAGCATACATAATCAACACAAAAATCAATGCAAGTCTGACCAGTATCCAGTAATTGATCATGGATGGTGACAGATACATTAGAAGGTGCAAGAAACTTATCAGAATAAAATTAGGTGATAAGCTGCATACAGAAGGAAGCATCTTCTAACTTCCACCACTCACTGCAATTTATGGTCTGAAGCATAAAAGTTTTTGTCTATAAAGAAAAAAGGACATTTTCCAAACCTTGGGTAGGCATTGTTTTGTTCAGTTCTCATCACTTGTCTACAAAGGGATGCAGGAGAAGTAGAACAGGATCAGTGACAGGAAATGCCTACTAATAGTAATGGGAAGTATTATTTGCTGTCCTCTTCCCTGTAATTCTGACATATGTTCTGTTAGATCACCACAACACACTGAGCAGACATGTTCATTCAGCTTCCCACAGTGGAAGCTGTGGGAATAAATATTTCTATTCCCCAAAAATATTTTTCCACCCACAAACAATGGTTGTTAATTTAAAATCCTGCAACACGCACAAATCAGTCTTGCTACTCTTTGTTCTGTGCCTAGCTTGTGACAAAAATGCATTTCATGTGCCATCGTGTCCATTCACCTCATTTTGCCCTAGTCTTCCTCAATCTTCATTAACTTCCACAATTCCCTGTTATATTCAACTACTACCTCTCCTTCATCACATTTTCTCAATTATATGTATAGCATCCATGGATCACAACACAAAATACTGTACTGAAATCCCAACCATTCATGTACTGTGTACAAAAGTATTTCTAAACCTTTGTTTCCTGTTTCTTGGCAGGGTGGTTATTAAAGTAATCTCACCATTCAGAAGAGCGGACAGAAGGGGACAATGAGCATACATACAAGCATATTCTGACCTAGGGGACCCCTCACATGTTACAGAGTTATTTGCTTCAGAGAAATAGAGAACAATGACAATTGCAATCCAATATTTAAAGAAACTTTGTGCCCTCTGGCATCAGGGCCAGATGGGTGACGAAAACTTCACTCAGCTTCCCAGTAGTTAGAGGTACCTAAACACAAGCCTTTGACCTCCTCTTTTCCCCGACAAACCCTATCCTATGCGTGGAGTTGGTGATGAGTGGGGTGCTAAGATAGGTACATGTTTGGTGAGGGGCTAAACTGGGCTGGACTCTACATGAGTGGCTGAAATGCATAGCAGTATTTCTTCACTGAAAAATAAATTACACTGAACTTTTCACAACAATTCTGTCAGCTACCGACCTCAGGTGTTAAGCTGACCTGGGATCAAAAGCCTAGGATAGGTTACAGAGCAGTCTTCCCTTTCTCTCCCCCACCAGGGAACCCATGTTTTCCTACATGCTATATTTCACGACAACATGAGAAGCTTGCACTACTCCTTTTATCCTCTTTATTCCCAAGTGTTGGCTTTGGGTGCACCAGCACTATTTGTGCCCAGCCATCTCCCAGTTGCTTTTTTGGCACATAGCACTTCACTAAATAGCAGCAGGGATGCCAGTGAACATCTCCTTAAACTTCTCAGTGCACTAAAAGTGACAGCTGCTATTCCTCCTGAGGATGAGACAAGTTTTTAAGCTATGTTATTTCTCTCATATCTTTTAAATTCACACATGTAAGTAGTTTTTTTTCCCCCCCTCCCCAATACATCTTCAGTTATACTCTGAAGCTTTTCATTTCAGAGCTGGGTTCAACAGTAAGGACTGTGGGTGCTTGTCTGCTTTTGCTTTGGAGCTTAAGTGGTAACATATTTCAAACTACACCAGACTGCCGAGTTCTAAAAGCCTTTTCTTTACAAAATTACAGTACAATACATTACTTTGGCTTCTGAGCCTAGTTCTTAAGCCCAGTGTGTTTTGCACACATCCCAGAGATTTACATCTAAGAAACTATGACAGTCTTCAGTCCTGCAGCTGTTCTTTGTGAGGTTCAGTTCTTGATAAGTGTTTTGGTCTCAGATGAAAGGCGACCTGAGCACCCTTTTGTTTGACTGTTTTACCAGTACATAGCATAGATCGTAACTTAGACATAACTCTGAAATGAAGCAATTCTATGAAGCTTGAACACATGCCCAATTCCATTCAAATTCTATTTCAAATCTATAACTAATAATTAATAGATTATACCTATATAATCTGCTCTATTTCAGTACTCTCCATGTTGCCTGTGGTCCAAGATGCACTGTGAAGGAGAGAAGTCCATACTGACTCCCTGACATCTATCATCACTTTAAAAAATGTGAAGACACATACACAGTTTACCAGGAGAATGTGCAACAGCTATTCATTAAACTTTTATATTTTTCAACTTCTTACGGCCATGGCAGAGAAGTCTTCTCTTTGTTGGCAGCACACACACAGAAAATACCAGCTCGAGTTCTGTTTTCTGCACTAACAGTGCAATTTTCTTCTACCTCACCTAGAATTAACTAATCTCATCACAAAAATGGTGACACTCGGGAGTTATCTTCAGCATCTTAAACTATAAAACCGTAAAAAGATCAGGACTGTAACTGACATTTATATTTCTTAGGCGTGTTATAGAAATAACTTACCTAAGACATTTCCACTACTCTGAACACATGGCTGATAGTATGTAATTAACTATTCCTTTCCGAAGTCTATATCCTTTGAACATCAGCTGAACTTGACTACATAACTCCCAAGAACAGATAAAGGAATAAAACATTTGCCTACATGACAGTTCCTCCAACTAACAACACCCCAGTGTTCAACAGAACCAAACTGTCTTCTATATCTCCTGCTTGGACAGTGGCATACAACAGAGCATCTAACAGTTTGCAGCTTTCTGCAAAATTATAATGATTGCTTACATTAAGCTGTGGACTGGAATGTGCTAGATGTCAGAAGATGGCCACAAACAGAGAGATGGAAGTCATCAGATGGATGGAAACAACATTTCCTCACCTCTTCAATGGCAGCACTGATAGGTAGTTTTACAGTTGATCTCTCTTCAGACTAAAAAGTCTTAAGCTTAAGTTTTTATCATTCTCTCCAAGTCAATGAAGTCAATCAACTCAGGCTGTGGTACCTTGTGGGTTTATATATTCCAGTTTATCACATCCCAAGAACATCAGAAATACTGAGATACCATAATTCTAAATGACATTGCAAAAATGTTGTGATGCTCAACAAAATCAAAGTCTGAATTTTTAGACCAAACATTTGTATTGGGTTTGTGTGGTGGAGTTTTGGTAGCAGGGGAGGGGCTACAGGGGTGGCTCCCTTTAGAAGCTTCCCCACCTCCAAGTCAGACCCACCTCTGGCCAAGGCCAAGCCAATCAGTGATGGTGGATCCACCTCTGTGAGAACATATTTAAGAGAGGAAAAAGAAAACCTGTTGGGACTGGCAGCAGAGAGAAGACTGGGATGTGAGAGAAACAACTACACAGACACAAAGGTCAGTGAAGAAAGAAGGGGGAAGAGGTGCGCCTTAGCAGAGACTCCCCTGCAGCCCGTGGCGAGACAACAAAGTAACAGTGGAGCAGAGATCCACCTACAGCCAGGGAGAATAATGGTGGAGCAGAGATCCACCTGGAGCCCCTGGAGGACCCCATGACAGAGCAGGTGGCTGCACCCAAAAGAGGCCATGACACCATGGAAAGCCCATGCTGGAGCAGCTTGTGAAGAACTGTAGCCCGTGGGAAGGACTCGCGCTGGAGAAGCTAATGGAGGACTGTCTCTCATGGGAGGGAGCCCACACTGGAGCAGAGGAAGAGTGCAAGGAGTCCTCCCCCTGAGGAGGAATGAGTGGCAGAAACAATGTATGATGAACTGACTGCAATCCCCATTCCCCGTACCCCTGTGCCACTGGACAGGGGGAGGAGGTAGAGAAATCGGGAGCAAAGTTGAGGCTGGGAAGAAGGGAGGGCTGGAAGGAAGGTGTTTTTTTGAGATCTGGTTTTGTTTCTCATTATCCTACTCTGATTTGATGGGTAACAAATTAAAGTTTTTTTTTTTCCCCAAGTCGCATCTGTTTTGCCCAGGACCATAACGGGCGAGTGATCCCTCCCTGGCCTTGTCTCAACCCACAAGGTTTTACCTTTTATTTTTTCTTCTGATTCACCTTCCCATCCTGGAGGTAGTGGGGGATGAGTGAACGGCCACCTGGTGCTTTTGGTGACTGGGCCTAAACCATGACAATGTTAAAAATGTGCTGAAAACAATTCAGAGATCATTGATGAAAGAACCACTTCACCTCATTAAGAATAAACAAAACCACAATACTATAAGATCTTGTGAGACAGTAATTAATCATTATTAATATTAATCAATTCAGAACTAATAAAACACAGCATAAATGGTAAACAACATAGTTGCTACAATTTTTAGTAGTTTCTCTCTATTCCAGCTCTTTATTGCTTCATTGGTCCCACTCGACTTCCAGCCTCTTCTGATTTTACTTTGAATGAGACCAGCTAAGCCTTGTATTTAGCTTAAAGACTTTTTCCTGAAGACAACAAAATAAATCAACCATTTGCAAAGTTATGAGCAGTTTCTTTGCTTTATCTCAGTGGCCAGAAGCAACCATCATTTAAATAAGAGAAGGTCAATATTTACCAATGTTCCCAACAAGAACTACAGCCAAATTGTGATGTTAGAAATAATATTTAAATTAGGAAAATATTAATTCACCCTTTATATACCCAAGCTCAATATCTCCTCCTCTAAGTACAACAACGTGAAGCCATTGACTGTCATTTAACACTTTAATCACATAAAAGGAGATGACATTAAGTCAAATATTAATAAAACAATAAATTCCAGTACTGGCCTATGACCAAGAATATGGTTCTCATGACACACACAGCCATGCTGTTATTCTACCCAGCATTTGTTGTCCACTGCTCCAACAGGAGAATAAGTATGATAACAGGTATAGAAACCACAAACCATCGTAAGAAGTACTACAGTTGCTTGATTTAGGAAAGGGAAGCAAGAGTGACACAATAATATATTCTTTAGTACATGAAAGGTTGATGCAAAAACATAAGGAAAATCATCTGTTCTTCGTGTCACTGTTAGCCAGTACAAGAAGTTAATTGCAAAAAAAAAAAAAAAAAAAAAAAAGCAGATTATCATCATCATTAGCTTTCTTCTCTTTTTTTTTTAGTTTCAAACACAACTTTCTAAAGGTGAAGATAATTAAGCAGTGAAATAGATTGCCTAGGAAAGCTGAGAAATCTCAAACTCCAGAGATGGTACATAATAATTTAAACAGGTCAAAAATGACACAAGCAGATACTTAATCCTTCCAACTTGCTTTTTTAATTATTATTTTATGAGTATGACTTTTTAAATGGCACAGTTTCTTATAAACATGGTGTGTCAATTAACATGTCTCAGCATTATACATTTCAGTTGGCTTATGCTAGGCAAATGAACAGACTGAATAAATTATCAGATTATTTTATTAGAAACACTTATTTCCTAATTAAGAGGAAAATGCACTCTTGCTTGTATAACTATGGGATTCAACAGTGTTCCCAAAGAGGCCAAAACTCTCACCGATTTAAATGAGATAGCAGTAATTATGAATGTCATCATCTATAGGGCTTTTAAAAACAAAATCTAAAGAAAAAACAAGCAGAACAATCTCTTGCTTAAGAAGAGAAAAAGCACTCTTGTGCTTTGCCAGCAGAGGTTGGCATGGATGATGAGCTCCCGGTCTATGAGAGAGAGCAACATACTAGGCTCCTTCCTACGATGTGTTTATTTTCTTAATTACATTATTCAAAAGGAATTTCATTCCTTCTGCTTTATTGCTGACAATTTGCTTGTATTATGGAGTTACTACAAAAGTCAATTACACAAACATAACAGATGTGAAACAATAAGACACACATGCAAAATAAGAATGACTCAATTAGTTTAGATGTTCAGGCTGTTTTTCATGTACCAGTTTCACATTATAGTGGAAAACATGCTCATCTTCCTAACCACATCATTTATAACATGGGTTTTGTTCACTTCTAAAAGGTAATCTCTTCAGACACCAAAGCCTTGATAGGCTAGAAGTCATTTATCTGATTAAAGCAATCTCAGTCCTGCAGTGTGGGTTCTGACAGGACTCTGCTTCAGTAAGATCTTAATATTTAATCACAGCATATCTAAAATGAGAATTATATAGCAGAGGGGTTTAAGGACAGATGGATAAGGAAACTCATCTACCTTCCAGTTGATAAGTGCTCCCTTTCCATAAAGTTGTAACAAAGACTTCTATAAATCAGTGGTTCACTCTCATCTACAAGACTGTGTGCCAAAGTATTCCCTCCATTAGATGACACTGAAGAACTGAAAAGAATTTAGAAACAGATGATAGTGATCACTGGGAGGAGAGGGTTTCTCACAAAATGACATGAGCAAGGGAGGAGAAGGATTTCTTACAAAATGACACAGAAAAGACTGGAAGTGCTTACCCGAAACAAGAAGGTGATAGACAGAAATATGTACTGTCACAAGTAACTGGCAGAATGGATATCAGAATCCTCTATTCTCTCTCCTAAATCAAGTTAAATGGGCTATTCAAAAGTTAACCAGAACCTTAGTAAAGCTTACATAATTACAAAATGTTAATGATGCTACTGAACCCAAACTCTGATCAATGTTCAAGGAAAAATTGGACCGATCCCTGGACAGTTGTCCAGAGAGGTCTCTAGAAACAGAGTTCAGTAAGAGCAAGCAGCGGAGGAATTACATGTCTAACACTTCACAGTTTATGTTAACCTCCAAGCTGTTGGCTTTAAGGGGAGCGGCTTCCTTGGGCAGATTAACTGGTTCCTTCTGGGTTCTGTAAATTGACCTTTGAAGTACCTGGGACTGGTTACTGTCAAACAGTCTGCAGAAGTAATACCGTATGCTGCTTCCTGCTCTTTGTTTCCAGACACAGTGCCATGGAGACGCCCTGAAAATGCCCACTTACTTATATTTTTCCTCAAAGAAGAAAGTTTTTCTGCTAAATTTCCTCAAAAAGAAAGCTGAATCATTACCATTTGAGTAAAACTGTGGCTTAAAATCAAAGCAACATTATAATAATCAAATGTTACCCATATTATTTAACCATTCAACAGAAAGTTAAGAAGCTGAAGTTGTAATAACATCTCCATTGTAAGCAGAGTTCACATATCAAATGACTTAGTCCATTCTACTTTGTGACTGCATAATACGTGGTGTTATAACATGTTTGGCCACCAACCTCAAAATTATTAAACCCTCACCACTTACTTCAATGTGGGATACTCAGCTGCATTCAAGATTTTTCTTTCCATGAATTTCAAATTGACTTGTGCTGTGTAATGCAAGTGAACTACAGGAAGATTTTATGTTTTCTACTGGTAAGGACAAAAAAAGCCTTTTCCCTCTCTTGCCATAGCAGATTCTCATGCTTGAAGATGGAAAGGGTTTTTGAAAGACAAGCCTGTTGCCTTCATGTAACAAGCAAATATTACCTTGCTGGAATCAGCAGTGAATCCTTGATACCTAAGGCTGTGCATGGGTGAATATTATTTTAACTACCCTCATTAATTTAAAAAGAGGTTTTCCATTCTGTGGAATAAACAATGACAGACCACCTTCTAGGTTGAGTCCATAAAAACTCAGTGCAATATCTTTTCTGACTGTCCTTCAAAATAAATTTTAATTCTGCCTCAAATTAATCTGTATATCAAACAGGGATGTGACTTCCTTACTTTAAAGAAAGATAGAAGACTAGCATTAATTAGTAGTACTCCTAACGCACAAACCCCTTTGCTCTCTTGGGTGCAATACTGCCACTGAAAAAGCAATGAAAGATGTTACCGCTGCAGTAATAGAACCAAGAAAACATTTCACAACAGCAAAATGCCTTTATCCCAAAGGCTTTGCAGAGATACCAGTACAGGAATTGCTGCTCTCTGAAATGCAGTACACATACACTCAACCTCGTGCCGTTCAATGAACCTGCTGGAAAAGGAAGAATTGAAGAGTGTCATCTCCAAGGGAAATTCCAGTGGAAATTTAGGTAGGTTGAACGCAACCTGGTACTCAACCAGGTCTAACATCTCCCATTATACAATTTTATGAATAAATATACCTTGCCTATTCCACATGTGCCAGAGCTCAAATTTTTCAATGTTATGGAATAATAGTGGTCTCATATTTAAATGGACTCGAAGAGAAAGAAACCCTATCCACTTTGGAGGTTGGAAAAAAATTACTTGGGACATCAAAACCACCCCACAAACTCCGGTAGATGGTAACTGGCCTTTCAAAAGTCATTAACTACTGGTATGACTGACAAGCTTTCAAACAGAAAAATGCCAGATGGAAAACTATCTGCGCATCAGTATTTCAAAGGATATAAAACACTGTCTTCAGCTATAAAACACATCCCTCTAAAACTTTTGTGTATGAATCACGGCTTTTTTGTTTGGTTTACTCATACTGTAACGATGAGGTGGAAGACGGAGGGAGGAGACAGAAAAGCACAAGGGGCTCCTGTCTTACCAGCAGGCCCCTAAAAGCTCTCAGTTCACTAGAAAAGCCCCGGAGAGTCCCTTTCCCTCAAACTCATCATCCTGGAGAGCTTGTTTCTCTACAGCCCAACAGAATGAGATTTACTTTCAACCCTTTAATCTTTGCAGCCTAAATTGAACCAATAGGGGCTGGCTGAATCATTAAACTAATGAATCATTAAAGTTTGTTTTTCATGAGAAGCAAGTGTCTGAATAGAAAAACAACAGTAAGAAAGGTAAGAGCCCTGAAGTGCAGTAATCTCATGCTGGCTGCACAATATCCATCACTGCAGGACTTAAAAAATCCAGTGCAGATCTTCTTATAATGTTTCATACCACTCTCAGTAAGGCCCTGGATAGGTCCCATCTCTCAAAGTCACACAGGTCAAACTGTATTTATTACTAATTCAGGCTGAGCAGTGCAACAGTATTATATCCAGCATGAAATACCACAAGCAGCAGATGTCCAGCAACAACTGTTTTACTACAAATAAACAAGCTGGTGTGTTGAATTCTTGAGCAGCATCTAAAGGACACCAAACTTTACCCAGAGAGCCAGCGGAGAGCTAAAACAAAGCAAAGCATACTGCTGTGAGATGCTGAACTTCCTTATAGGGGCAAAAAATGTCTAAGAAAGACAAATGAAGTCAAGTTTATGTCCTAGAAAGGAGGAAGAGGAAAATATCAATAGATTGAAATTGCTTATTTTATTGAACTTTGTGTAAATAAAGATAAGCTTACATAAGTACATCATCATAGAAAAGTTCTCAGGGTAATTAAGTAAAAACGAATTACTGCTTTGAGTAGATGCTTTCTACATATACTAATTTCAAGTACTATTCTCCAAAAACAGAGGTA
Source organism: Pterocles gutturalis (assembly GCF_000699245.1). Lineage (NCBI taxonomy): Eukaryota > Metazoa > Chordata > Aves > Pterocliformes > Pteroclidae > Pterocles > Pterocles gutturalis. The sequence goes on along the minus strand of NW_010136168.1, from coordinate 1,610 downwards.
TCAGCTTTACAAAAAGGTGGGGATTAAAAGACTGAAGAATCCAATTATTCCCTTTGTTTATGGCAATGTGCTAAACTCTTGCTTTTCCCCAGCTGCCATAATTTAGCTTTCCCCTAAAGGAAACTACTTTGGCTAACTTGAGCTCAGAAGTAAAAAAATCTTTTCGGCCCTGACCTAAGAAGTACCTGCAGCAAAACCCTGAAAGAGTTGAAGATGCTATGCAAATTTCACAATGAGACCTAACGTTCTCGTGATGACAGGACATCAGCACGGTGGGCTGAGCTGCAAAGAAAAAGGGGTGTTCAACCAACAGCACTCAGGTGAAAGTGCTGCTCTTACAAAACCGCTGTGGGATTAACACCACTCACACAGAGCCTTGTTGCATCCAAGAGACTCCAATGCACAGAGCGATGGGATTTGGTGCAGCTTCAGCACCCCTGATGAGGTCAGGACCTATTAACCCTATGGATATTCTGTACATATGTGCCAGAGAAGATCCAGGTTTCTACACCATACCCAGCTTAACCAGTTTGAAACAAGGTGAGCAGAAAGCCCTGTTAGTGCTGAGCTACCAGACAAGACCATAAAATGTTCCTTATTTTACACTTGGAGGTACACAGGATGAAGGACAAGGTTCTTATTGTATTCTTCCCAATTTTGCTAAACACTCAGCTTGGACACTTCACTGTGCCTGAGTTTATCATGCTAAGCAGCAGAATAATCCTCACCTCCTGTGGAGGATGGTACGTACTTTGAGATGGTGAGAAACACAGCACGTACTAAGTGCTATTGGCAAGGCTCTCTATAATCACTCCCTGCTGATACGGTGTTTGGAACATTCATTGCTCAATACTGAGATGTTCCACTATGATTAGTTATCATGAGCAATCTAATGCCACTGGTTACCTATTTTCATGTTTCTGCCCTCACAAAAGCAAATGTTTCCTTAAATATAATTCCTGTGTGTATTTTCCACAGCTGTCTTGTGAGCAAAGAAAACGTGTGCTCAGGAGCGCTTTGCGTTGGCAGGGAAATGACGCAGAGCACTATTCCTGCTACAAAGCCATTGCACACTACCATCTTTTCCCCCTTTCCTGTACAAAGTGAGGTACTAAACAAGCCAGCTCTTCACCATGCACTGTGCAGCACTGCCAAGCACCAGCCACAGATAATTTCTAGATTTGCCTGCAAGTGCTTTCTAGAGTGTCCAGCACCAGCTCCCTTAGAAATTGCACTGCAATATTTTAACTTATGTTTAGAGGTCAGACGTGAAAGGAGCGTGCATGTCCTACATCAGTGGTACTAGTATCTCATTTAATACATGGGACTATCGCTGAGTTAAAATTCCCTCAACAATACTCACAACACCCATCTGATTTCCTGAAACTCCTCTCTTTGAGGACGGTGCTAAAGGCAAACTAGTCTGAAAACAGCAGGTATTGTATGTGGAATATGTCTAGGAAAAAAAAAAAAAAAAAAAAAGAAACTAAGGGAGAATATCCTCAAGCTAAAGAAAAAACAAGCCTATACTTTATATTTATTTACAAAGAAACCGCTCAGTTCAGAAAAGATAGATGTCACCCACATTCACAGCCTTAAAGATAATAAAT
>NW_010136167.1:0-45925 GCF_000699245.1 Pterocles gutturalis | reverse complement strand
TTTCGGCAAGGCTCGGTCCTGCGAACGGGTGTCATACACCTCGGTATTTGTCCTTTCTTGGTTTGTTTTTGTTTTGTGCTGCTCTCTGTCAGACAAGACATGATTCTGCATCCGTGCCTCCGAATTTATTGAGGTGCATCTCTCCGATCTTTTCAATCCTTTATTTTCTAGTTAAAACCAGAGGAGTTAAAATTTTCTTAAATCGTGCCGCATCCCCCTCGTCCTCCTGGCTGCGGAGGAAAGTTTCTAGTGAAGACTGCAAGAGCAAAACCTCCAGTGACGTTTTTAGGACCAGTTACTGGCTTTTTTTTTTTTTTTTTTTTGGCTTCTTGGGGCTTTTTAGTATGTGAGGAACAGATTGTAGGTGGCCTCAGTACATAGTTGTGTCCCTGTTTCTCTGCTCTTTTAATTGTGGTTGGCAAACTGGGATCCTGATGTCAGTATAATAAGACTTTTCCTAAACTCCAGCACATCTGTGTAAGCTGTGTTTTCTGTTCAGTGGAGCAAATATGTCCTACCTTCCTTCTTAGTTTCTATTGTTTTCAAATGAACAATTTTCTCTTTTGTTTTGGAAATTTTTGGTGGAAATTTTGGTTGCCATCTCTGAAGAGAAGACTCATGCTCTTCTGTTCCCTCCTCTTGAGTGCTGAGTTGTCAAAACTGGTGACGTGACAGTCAATAATTGCTAACTCTTCTGTGTGTTTAGCAGTAGATGAATGATATTCACAAATGCAAAACTTAAATGACTTGTGTGCAGCTGACTTGTTCAGTGACTGAGTGGGTTGTCTTCCTGGAAAACGGGAAAAGAATTGTGCTTGGTAGGTCTTAAATATGCAAAATAATCAATGTGTTTTTTTAAAAAAATTGGAAGGTTGGGCAAATCAGAAGGTACTTTCTACTAGTAATACTGAAAAGCCAGTCCTTTGAGTTGCTTTGTAGGCTAATTTAGACTAAGTTTTAGTAATTCTTTATTATCCATCACAGGCACTGCATACATCTGAAATCTTAACCTTCTTGGAAGGCTTTTTATAATCGTGACTTTTAAGAGTTTTGTGTTGAAAAAATCCTAGAGTTGCCATAGTATATTTGCTTAAAGCTGAAGTACAGGTAGAAGGAAAGATATGGTTTCTCAAAGTGTGGGGGTATTTCAGCCACTTACTGTGCACATAGAATATGACTGTGTGCTGTATTTTGTAGTTTTTCATCAAATCTGTAGCTTGCTAAGGTAGCCTTGTGTACATATGAGAGTGATTGGAAGTGATAAAAGACGTGTAACCATTCTTTAAAAACATGCTGTTCATTCCAGGCATTTGTATCTGCTCTTGGTTAGAACACACTTTACCAAAGTGAAGTTAACGTGCCTTTGTGTCTTTCTGCCTAATGTTTGTGCCGGTGATCCCATTTAGAGCTGTGCTTTGCGTTAACAGATTTCACTTCTTATTGCCAGTCCTGCCCCCTTACCAGGGTCAGGGCTTCTGGAGCTGCAACCTGTGCTAGGCTGTTGTTCATATTTGCACGCAGGTACGTCACTTGTGCGAACACTGGCAAAACTGAGGAGGGTGGCCGTGATGGTGTTGTCAATGGCCCTGTGAGGTTAACCTCCCACTGAAAGGCAGCAGGAGGTGTGCTGTTTTATGGGTCCTGTCTTGACGCGCGCTTGCCTCATCGTGTAGCTCCGTGTGAACGATACTGGCAGCCAAAGCTAGGGGTGTTAAACAGTCGCTTTGCTATTAAAGAATGTTATTGTTTGCCATTGAAGGAGAACAGAAGTGCTGTGGAAAACTGGACTGAAATTACACATCTGAACTTCCTTCAGAAATTTGTTTGCAATGAACTGTTCCAAGAGATTGGGAGAGTTGCTTTTGAGCTGTGTTTGTGAAGACTTGCCCAAAGATTTTCTGGTGCTATTATACACATTTATTGCTTGCAAAGTTTCTCAGTATATATGTTGTTTACAGTTGTTTTGTAGGATATTTTTAGACTTGCTGGAAATAGTATGTTCTGATGCCTGAGACACCATGTACTAAAGGTATCCCTTAGCTTTATTGTCGTCAAGTTTTAGAGTTGAAAACTGAATGGTTTGAGATGGTATAAAGTCTGAAATTTGAAATACTGGCTCAGTCTTGGTAATTACATTATTGTATGTTGGGAAATAATCTAGTTTCAAAACATTTTGATTGCAGTTAACGTGAAATGGGGAAAAGAGAAATTTGATGGTGTGGAGCTTAACACTGACGAACCTCCAATGGTCTTCAAAGCCCAGTTGTTTGCACTGACTGGAGTTCAGCCAGCTAGACAGAAGGTTATGGTTAAAGGAGGAACTCTGAAGGTAGAAATCCATGGTTTTTATCTGTTTTCTGACTTTATTACATTACAACTTAATGAGCAATGACCATTTTCTGAAAATCTTTCATTGTGTATATTAAACTTTTCAGAAATAATTCAGTATAATTCATTGCTTACTACTAGAAAATACTGGCAAAAGTTTGTTGCTAAATGTTTGTACACTGCTGTTTTAAAATACTTCTTCACTCTTTTGTACCAAATACTACTCTGCTTGATGGATTTTTTTTTCCTCTTCCTTTTTAATGTTCAGAATCTGAATGTAACTTTTGGCTTTTTTAGCTTGCTTAAGGTGAATTTCTCTGGCTCTTCTTTGCTGGAGACTTATAGGTGTAATGCAATATATAGAACTTTCCTACAAAAAGTTATTTATGTCTAAGCAGTGTTAAACAACAGATGAAGAACCTTATTGAAATGACAGTTTGACTGCTTTTTGTTTTAGTGAGACAAGACTTGATGATGTGTTAATGTTGTGGAATCTTGGATGAAACACAATTGTATCTTTAGAAATTTGTGATTAATATTAATGAAAATACTTGCTTGTTTTTTTTCTACAAGATAATTAACTTGCCTTTTATTTCATTTCAAATACAGGATGATGACTGGGGGAACCTAAAAATAAAGAATGTAAGTTCCGAGGAATAACTAAATTTTACTAGTTCAATTTTTTGTTTTGTATTTGAAGAAAGATCTAAAGTTCTTCCCGTTTCTGTTTAAATGGGTCATACCTAAGCATTCTTACCAAGTCCTCACCTTTTCTAGCATCAGTAGGGAAATTACACAATCTTCCTGAAGTACCTGGGAGCATATCTGTATTTCTTTCTTTCTAACAAGAAATGTTCTGCATCATACCAGTGGTCCTTCTGTGTTGTCTGTCCCTGACTACAATAATACATAATATTACTTAGAGCTTGTGAAATGCTGAAGTTACAGCTCTGCCTATTTTCTTTTTTTTTTTTTTATCATCCAGCTGAAATTTGTTCTGTACTAAGTAGCTGCTGTTTAAAAACAAAGCCATTAATAATGGTTATTCATACCTTTGAATAGTTAAAAAAAAAATGAATTATTTGTCTTTCTTACCTATATAATATTGTAACAGGGAATCCCAGAAATTTTTGTTTGGGTTTTTTTGGTCATTTTAATTTCTTTAGGTATCTTATAACATCTGTTGGGTACAGGTTTTACTCCAGTTCTTCACTGAGCAAATTAAATTAGGTAGAATTACTCTTACCCTTGTAATTAGTTTGCAAGCAATGATGCTAACATGTAGCTGCAGCTATTGTAACAAAGTCATTCAGCAAAACCAGTATATAGTATTCTTGTCCTTTTCTGCATACTGTTACACTAAGAGCTACCTTTACTAATTTTAACAATGTTATATACGAGTTCTAGGGATTTATTTACACTGTCAATGCAGTTTCTTTCCATTCTGTTGTCCATCCTTTTCCTTAGCACTATGTTTTTCAAGGCACCAGACAGGCATTTTCTCTGCCTTTGATAGACCTTTTTATATAGATGTACTCCTGTTGAATGCTGAAAAACTCCTTTTCCTTATGCTAGTCCAGCAACCATGGTAATTGATTGCCTTTTTTTTCCTTTCTCTCTGGAATGTTAGTCCTTATGCCTAAACTGACCGGGGTAATTTTTTGTTATTTTTCACTTTTCAATTAATTTAATGTTTGCAGAGCTTGACAAACCAGAGGATGGGGCTTCCCTTTCCCACTTGCTTTTCTGGTGAAAAAAACAATTTGAAACTCAGAGATGTGGTCCTCATTATCACCCACATATGTCTGAAGTGCTTCCCCTGATTCTAGACTAAAGATTAGGGATTTTTTGTTGTTGTTCAGAGAATTCTGAATTTGAGAACTTGAGACTCTGTCTATTGAGAACCTCAAACATTACAGCTTCTTTCAAATCGGAAGTTAGCTGCTCAGTTATCCTTGGTTCCAAGGTATTTTCTAAGACTTAAAGGAAAGAGGAATACTTGCAGTGAAGCGTTGGAGGTGCTTGATCCCTAGTGGTCCATCAGGAGGGGAGCTGTTCTGAACACTTCACATTGGGATATTCTGTGAATGTTAAATTTAGTCCCGATTGGAATCCGGTATTGTCAGCTGCTGGCAAGCTCACCAGGCTCAGTGGAAACATCTAGCACAAGTAATGCTGTGGAATTGTTCTCAATAAGTACTTTCTAGATATTGAGAAAGTTAAGGTATACCCTTGAGAAACAACAGGGCAGCATCAGTTGTGCAAGCTAAGAGAAAGATTGTGTTTATTTTTGGGGAAATAGCTGGAATATGTCAAGAGCTTAATGACCTTTTTTAGTTGGAAATAAATGGCCATAAATATTTATTACTATTTTTACTGTGTTTCAAGGGGATGACCTTATTAATGATGGGTTCCGCAGATGCACTTCCGGAAGAGCCAATTGCTCGACCCATCTTTGTAGAAGACATGACAGAGGAGCAGTTGGCTTCAGCTGTAAGCATATTTCAGACTTTGGTTTCTTGTAAACCTTTGAATAATGGTAAATTTTTAAATACTTGCAGTTGCTTAAAAGTGGATTTTGAAACTGTAATGTCTGTTTAGGACTTATAGCTTCTCAAAGAAATGCAAATTTATGTTGGGTTTTTAATGAATACGTGCAGTACAGATAATTGAATTTTGATATATAACAAAATCTGAATAAGAGAAATGCAATAGCAGTGATGAGAAGTCTGCAATTTAAAGTCATATACCTAGTGCTGTTTTTTCTTTAAGCAGGCAGCTTAGTACATTTTCTAAAAATAGCATTTCTGATGTTTTTAAAGAATAAGTTGTATTGCCCTTGCTGTACTAGTGTCCTGAACATTGCCTGAATAAGGGCTCTTAGATGTGCAGAATTTTTTCCTCCCTCCTTCAGATCTGTGAAGGGAAACTGAAGTTTATCTGGGGTCAGATGTATTTGGGGTTTTGTTTGTCCTTGTTAGTAGCATTAGGTAAACTTTTCTTTCTGAAAAATGAAAGTAAGTTTGACATGAATGGAATAGACCGTATGTTTTCCTTTATGGGAGTAAAGTCTGGATGAGCATAATGAATTTTTTTTTTAGTGAAGTAACTTATTTTTTGAGTTGTTTCCTTTTTTGACAATTTGAAAGGCTTGATTTTCTCATCAGTCATTTGAACTAGCAGTTCTTTGTCACATTTAAAAACAGTTGCGTGACTGTTGTCAACTGCGCATGGAGAACAGGAATTATTTTATGCATGTCTGTATGAAAACGGATCTGTAGTTTAGCACTGGTTTTGTCCTTCAGTATTTAATGCTTTCCATGGCACCAGCAGGTGAAGGATGTTCATGTATTTTTGAGACTAACCCTATACACAGACTTTAAGATAACTGAGAGGCAGACAAGGAGATGATTCAGTGTCAGATGACATTTCGGAAAAGTTGGTCATATTACATTTCTCTTATTCATATTTTGTTATACATCAATATTCAATTGTCTGTACTGCATGTATTCATTAAAAATGGAATACACAGCTAGATGAATTCTCTCTTCCTAAAATAATTAAGTGCTGTTTGTATGCAGTCTTACTTCAGTTTCATTAAACTACATTATTTTCCCTGACAACTACTCAAATATGCAGGATAAAAAAAAAAAAAAAAAGAAAAATGCTATTGTATTGTGATTTATAGTTGTTTTGAAACTGGATAGTTAAATTATTAGTTGGCTTTCACATTTGTCAAAACTTTAGAAACTCACAAGTTGTCTAAAAGGATCAAATTAATGATCTGTTTGAGACTTTTGGAGAGGAGTTTAAATAATGCTTTTGTTTCTAACTATGAATTTCATCACATTCAGAGTTTTACTGAAAAGTGCTTTTAATTGAAGCATCAGTGTTTCATACAAATGTATTCCTGTGGAAATTTCGTAGAAATAAAACTTTAAGGTCAAAACTTGAATGAGATTGTAATTGAACTTTCTGAATGACTGCACGCTTGAAGAATATGCTAATTGAACTACATATGCACAGAAAAGCCCCAAATAATTCCTGAATGTCCTCTGAAAGCACTGAGTGGTGAAATGATTTCCACTGGAAAGTGGATCTGGAAAACTTCATAAACTTTGGAATATTCCAAGTTTTACGCATCTCTGATCATTCCTTTTCTTAGAAATTGATGTCAAATTATAGCGTTTATACAAAAATGGTTGCACATCTCTCTCAGACCTTCAAGCGCCCTTGTAAATTTTTTTGGTAGATGGAATTACCATGTGGATTGACAAACCTTGGCAACACTTGCTACATGAATGCTACGGTTCAGTGTATCCGCTCAGTGCCAGAAGTGAAAGAGGCCCTTAAAAGGTAGGATTCGGTACAAAAATACCGTGACTAAAATGTTTTCTTTAGCTTACGAAATAGGTGTTTTGTGGAACTGTTGTCTTAGTACTGGTATGGATTATCATAACAGTCTGTTATTCTTTAAATCTATTCAAGATTAACATAATGATCAATTAAAGTTTATCCTATATCTGTGTTAGCCTGTCCTTTTTAAAGAACTTTAGGCTGTGTATTTTTTGGAACTGGCTTTTAGTGGAGAGAATGTGTTTTGCCTAGCTAAAAGTAGTTCTTATCAAGACTTGTTTCAAATGCTTACACGAGCTACTGAACTGCTAACCCTGTTTTCTGGTATTAGTTTGTATGGCCTTGTTCTGTATAAAAGAATCGTACGGGAGTCCTGTGCCTTTGAGGAATATATTTTTTCAGTTGCTTTATTATACGATGTGTTTTCAGCTATGAAATTCTGGTGTTACTGAAATTTGATACTTGGAGGTACAGCAGGAAGCCCTGAGATAGGACCATGGGTGTTAACTGTGGCAGCAGACTGGAATTAGCTGTCGAATTAGCTGTCTTGTGGATGTGTGGGGAACAGAAGACAAGCCATTATGGAATTTCTTCATTTGTTCTGATTATAGAATAACTTTTTTTCTGAATTTTGGAATTTTTTTTTGTTATTCTGGACTGAAATGTGGAAATGGCCGATTTTTTTTTTTTTTTTTTTTTTAATCTATGAGAAACTTGGGAAATTGGGAAGATTGGAGGAAAAAAGAATACATGGTAATGTGAGCCTGAATTTGTCCTCCAGATGAATTACAATGAGAAGACCATCAGCATTTAAAAACTGTCAGAATTAGGTAGAGTATTGCCATCTTAGGACAAGGAACTTACTTCCTTTAAAATACACTGCATTCTTGATATCTTGGTACCCAACTGGATATTCTAGATTACTGTAAACACTAGTTATTTAATTACTTAGGATTTTTCTTCATTCTGTTAGCTGGTGAACCTTAATTATTTAGCACTGAGAACTATTTGTGAAATACAGAAACTCTGTTTTAAAAGCTTTTTCTTGTTTTTCAGTGTTGTCATTTTAGGAAAGTCCATTTATTTCCACGTAAAGGACTCTGAGTTACTGCACTGAATCAGAATATTTGACAAATATGAAAATGTACCCTATCAAAGTGCCGGATTGCAATACAAGTCTGGCCTTGCTGTCTGTGGTGGATTCACAGGCAGCCGCTCTTTTTTCCCCTTGAGACTTAGCCTTTATTTGGTTTTCCCTGCTTAATGACAGCATGGAAGGGTGTAGGGCAGTGGGAGGGAAGTGAAAGGACTCACCCAGGAAGGCTTCCTGTTAGAGCTTCATTTCTTACCAGATGCTCTGTCGATCTGTGTAAGGGTACTTACTACCTGTTCTGCAGCTTGACAGGAGGAAAGTTTCCTGCTCATTATCTAGCAATGGTGTCTTGGTGTCAGGACCACCACCACCACGTGGTCGCAACACCGCCTCCCCCCCCCACTCCTCTCCCGGTAAGATGGGGGCAAATAAGAAAAAGTGGAACCTCCTGAGTTGAGATAACGACAGATTTTTAATAATACCACACGAGGAAAACCAAAGAAAGGAGAATATAACAATAAGACAGTATATAGAGTATAATGGAAACACTGATACAATGAAAATCTCACCACCACGAGCTTCACAAAAGAGACCCCTCTCCCGGCTAGCTTCCCCTTATATCCCGGGCATGACGTCAGCATGGTATCGAATATCCGGCTATGCCCAACTCCCAGCTTCTGCGAAGAATTAACCCTATCCCAGCTGGACCCAGGACAAATGGGCAGAATTCTTAAAGTTCATTCTGAGATGAAAGAATGCATGAGAACCCACCTTTTTCTTGAAGGCTTATATGCTTTGAGGACGCCATCTGTTCCTCATGCAGGTGGTATATTAAGAAATCATTCAGAGTGGTAAGTTCTAGTAATACAGGTGGACTCGCATACTTTTTCAGTGTGGGAAGTAGCTCCCCAAGAAGAATGTCTCACCTCTCACTGCTTTGCTTCTGCTGCAGAGGGAGGAAGCAAGCGTGCCCTCCATCTCTGTGTGTTTTGTCTGCTGTCTGTCCTTGCAGGTGGTTTGTTCCATATATCTGAAGAAGCTGTGGCAAATGTTTCAGAAATGGGTAGCTTCTATACAGTCATTTTAATCAATTTTTTAAAAATTGGATTGTGTCTTTGAGGCAAATGGGTTAGAAAAGCAGCATTGATGTATCCAGACTTCTCAGTCTGCATTTATTTGTTTATTGTGTCAAGGATGCCAGTTTTCCCTTGCTTCCATGCAGTGCTTGCAAAATAATGGAGAATTTGAGATGAGCGTGAGTAAATCTTACCTTCAGTTACTTCTGTTTCAGTGATTGATTTATTTTGATACAATTAAATAAATCTATCTGCTGTCTGCTTTATGATTTTAAAACCTGTCTGCTCTTCTTGATTTTGTTCAATTGCATCCAAATTATTTGTCTTCTCTTTTAGGTATGGTGGTGCCTTAAGAACTTCAGGAGAAATGGCCTCTGCTCAATACATCACTGCAGGTTGGTGTTTAGAGTAGAACACAGGGGTTCAGGCTAGCGTGTGATTTCTGCTAGCTGCAGATGAGAAAATTGCTGTTAGAGCACTGCCCATTTTTCATTAGCACATATGCCTTAGGAATTTCAGATCTGCTAGCACCGGAGGATTCATTTTGCTCTGTCGTTAATATCTTTAATGGTTATTCTGACCATGGCTGCAAAGCATACATTTCTGCATATTACCTAGTGCACACTAAGAAAAATAATATTCGCGTGTGATCTAGGCATAGATAGAAATCATTCATATCTCTTACTGTTTTGCATGGAGGCATAAAGTAACTGGAATTTCCTAAAGCGGACTCCAACCATCTGTTGATTTGATCATTTTGCACAGAAATATTTTAATGAACAGTTCTTTATTTCACTTAATAGTAGGCTAGCGCCGTACACCTAGAATATGTATTTCATTGATATTTTTTAATATGATTTATTGGCTGAGCATTATTGTTAAGGTACTAGCTGAGGCTTTATAAGTGGTCTTAGCCTTTACCCTAAAGATTCAGATTTCATAACTGAAATAGAAAGTAGTGTCTTCAAAAGTGAAGTTACTCTGTGTTGTGGTGATCTGGGTGCTCACAATGTGGGAGCTCACAATGGCCCCGTATCTCCAAGCTCTAACTAGAATTCTAGTTAGACCCCTTACACTTGAACAAGGGTACTACTTGTCCACTTTTTCTTTTTTTACTCTATTTCATTGCCCCACTAAGATCCTGGGCCAGGACACTGGGATTTCTACCAGTCCATTTAAGGAAAAACAAAACAATATAAGGAAGGAAAGGTCCAGTTTGTGGGTATGCCTGCTGATCGAATTTTGGGGTGGTAAGTTCAATGGTTACTCTATACAACCATGCCTGCCCCTCCCCTTTTCACTGCCTTTACTTCGTGTCCCTTGTTTTCCTTTTAAGGTGACAGCTCTGCATTTTAGGAGTCTTAATAGTTTAAGATCTGAGTAATTCTTATTTAAGTCTTTGGTGCTGAGCTGGTCAAGAACTTCTGCATGACACTTCTGGCATTTTTTAAAAATTGCTGTGTCATATCAGTTGTCCCTCTTATCAAGGTCAGTGAAGGTATTTCTTAAAGAGAGGAAGCAACTGATCTTGGTTCCTTGTAATCTTGCCTATATTCACTTATTCAAGAGTATCATTCCTTAGTCTCTCCACTTGTAAATCAGTGACCATGCAGACTATTGCCTACCTCACAGGGTTGTTGTGAGGATTAACAGGTGTCTCCAAAGTGATTTGTGGATTTATAATGCCATTATCTGGGTAGATAAGACACGTGTAGCATTGTGTCCAGAACAAAAAAGAAAGCCACTTGTATTGTCATGCAATCAGTAGCATTCATTGAATTGCACGTAGTTAATGAACTGTCTGCACATATGCATACACATACTTGTTTTCCTGGATGTTAAATTAAGCGTATTTTCTAGATATTTTAGTTGGGAAATATGAAAACTTTTCCCAGTAGCTGGTGAAACTTAAGGTGCTCTAGAGGATAGATTGTGAATGCCTTCTGGTATCTGTAGGTGTAGTCCTCTTGTGAAAACGTTGTTTCTCAGATGTGTTTTAAATGAAATCTTAACTACTCAAAAATGTTATGTGTGTATTTTTTTTTTCTGTTAGCAGCCAGGAAAGACAAGGCACTGTGCGCCAAACTCTCAGAATTGTCATGTTTACGCTTGCAAAGACATGTTCATGAATGAGATCTTAGGTGCACCTGTTGTGCCACCTGGAAAATTTGGCCCTGCTTTGGAAAGATAAAATTGGACACTGTTAAATGATCAGTCTTTAAATGTTGCTGTTGTTTTACTGTTCTTTTTAAACTTCCTGCCATGTTTGAATTGTTTTTCCACTTCTCAAAGCATTCACTTTTTCTTCAAGCTCTTAGAGACTTGTTTGATTCCATGGATAAAACTTCCTCCAGTATCCCACCTATCATTCTACTGCAGTTTTTGCATATGGCCTTCCCACAGTTTGCAGAGAAAGGTGATCAAGGGCAGTACCTTCAGCAGGTAAAGACTGATGATTACCTTATTGTTTGAAAATTCTGTAGTATGTTGGAAGCTGAGAACCAAGAATATTTTAAAACTTTCCTTCGCCTGTGAAAATAATTTATCCCAATGAAGTGCTTGCTTTTGTATTGTGTAGAAAAGTTGAATGTAATCTCAAGTGCTAGCTCTGAACATGTATAGTGCAGTAGGGAGAAATTTTTAGTTAAGGAATCTTTACATTTGGCTTTATAGTGTAAAGATTGGTGGGTTTAATATTACTAAATCATAACACTGCTATTCAGATTTAATGTTCTGTTCCCCTCCTAGGATGCCAATGAGTGCTGGGTGCAGATGATGAGGGTACTACAGCAGAAGCTGGAAGGCATAGAAGGTGATACAGTTATGGAGGTAATTGTAGTCTTACTCTAACCAGAGTTAGGATTTATAATATTGCCCTTTTGCTTCACATACTTTTTGCTAAGGATTATCTGTTTTGTGAGTTCTTTAGCATGTGTCTATAGTCCAGTAAGTGAATTTGCTTTCTGATGTGTCTGATCAGCATAATGCTACCTATGTCATGTTAGCTATGCAGTGGAGTGCACTATAGCAATACTTTGCCTTTGGGCTTTGTAAGGCACGCATTGGACAAGGATGACTGAGTATGCAGCAGCTGGCCTTGATAACCTGTGGATTTAGCACGTAAGAACTTTTTTTCTGGGAAAAACCCCGTCCTTGTGCTACAGTATTCTTGGCTACAAGAATGCTATTTCAAACAGGCAGCTAACTTAATCAACCTGAGAAGAAATTACTTGAAGATTTTCCCACAACGTTAGCAGACTGACTCTCTTTCTCTGCAAACTGTTTTCTGGAGAGTTGTGGCAGTGGCAAAAATCTGATAGACTACTCTAAAATTTAAAGACAGATTTAAGTTGGGGAGCAGGGAGGTGTGAGTTTTTGGTTGAAATATTGCTTGCTAATATGCTTTGACGTGCCTTCAACAGCATGCTACAAATACATTTGTTTTGAAACTTTCATACAGTGTAAGGAGATTGACTGACTAGGAGAAAATGCACCTATAGAAAAGGTGAAGAAATAGGCTTCAAAGAATTTAAATAAATGGGGTTATTTTGTCTGTAAAGAAGACTGTCTTTACATGCTATTTAAAGTTACATCATAAGAATTTGTTTTACAGACAGACTCTGGAGCTACAGCAGCAGCTTCTAAAAAGAAGAGTTTAATTGATCAGTTTTTCAGCATTGAATTTGAAACAGCGTATCCTAAAGACTAAGGCAAGACATAAAGAATGACAGTAATTTCACACTTTAGCAGCTGAATGCAGGGAGGATGAAAAGCATAGTCTAGAATTGTATAGAAAATAAAGGTGTGCGTTGGGGAAGAGAGGGAATGATGTATTGCAGGAGTACACAGAAGTTAAGATTGGGTATGCTTTGAGAGAGAAGATGATGTGGGGAGGTAATGGAAATTTACAGAAGAAAACCCCACTGAATTTAAACACCAGATTTTCTTTGCAGAGAAGATTGCCAGTTAACTACTTTAAGGATGCTGAGATGTTTTATGCACATAAAAGTCGTTATGTTCCTAAATAGCCTGGTTTTGGCTTGTTAAGGGAATGTTGCTGAGTTGCCAAGTATACTTGGCATAGTAAACAAGGACAAAAGATAGCTTGATTAATTTCTTATGAAATAAGTTAGATGCACACAGATTAGCAAAACTAATGCAGCTGACAACTTTCTAGTAGCTTTTTTATAGCAAGAACAAAAAGCATATCCCCACATTGGGGCACATATCTCATGCCAAGTATTATTCTTTTCCCACTTCTCCATCCCAAAATCCTGCCTGTCATTAAACTGACCACCACTTCTAGAAGGAATTATACTGTGCATTTTCTGCATCTGAAATAAGGAAACATCACCTTTGATGAAGTACTGTATCTCATAGCTTTGTAGTAATGAAGAGTAAAGGCCTTTATTAAGGTAGAAGTCAGGCGTGGGTTGGGGCAATCCCAAGCACAAACACAGGCTGGGCAGAGAATGGATTGAGAGCAGCCCTGAAGAGAAGGACTTGGGGGTGTTGGTTGATGAGAAGCTGAACATGGGCCGGCAGTGGGTGTTCGCAGCCCAGAAAGCCAACCGGATGTGTAGAAAATAATGAAGAAATGGACTTAATTTCAGTGAAGAGGACAGATACAAGGCAGGGAAGGGAGGCTGTGCATGTTGAAAGAAACAGGAAGTCTGGCCAGCAGCAGTTTTTCATTAATTGTAAACGACAATGGAGCATAATGTTTCAGGAGAGCTTCAAAACTTGGGATTGGCAGCCAGTTAGTATAATCTGTGTCCTGGGGGTTGAGTGGTGGTGAACAGAAGAATGAACAAAGCAGGCTTCACAAGTTTAAATGGTGATTAAAAAACTTACTTTCCTTTTTTTGGTGTGCTATCTGCCTCAGCTACCACTTGTCATTAGACATGAAGGAACAGATTGTTTAGAAGGAAGGGCTGTTTCAAATCTTCCTTTCTATACTACAAGAAATAAAAGTACTATTGATGCACAAGCACAGGATTATTTTATATTACTGTGCTGGTCAGCACATTGTTTTCACGAAAGCAGTAGTTCAGCTCTTAGTGCATGATGGTTTTCCTTAATTTTGTGAAGCATGAAATGTACAGAAGCTGAAGAAGAGGAAGTAACTAAAGGAAAGGAGAATCTGCTTCAGCTTAGCTGCTTTATCAATCAAGAAGTGAAATATCTGTTTACAGGACTAAAGTTGGTAAGCCATTACGACTTCTTTTATTTAATTGAATTTCTAAATGACCTGTGTTTTTAATCTATGACTTGGAATTGATATCTGCTGTCCAACCTTTACAACTTTCCAAGATTTTTTTTTTGTGTGTTCAATGGGAAGATGGCAGTGACAATGAATTACATGTTAATGTAAAGCAGACTTCAACAGAGCGTTTTCTTGGCCCTGACATGGTCTTCCCCATGCAGGTAACCAAGTGCAAGCCAACTTGTTACTTGTAATTAGGAACTGTTTCTTCAGCTGGCTTTTACTTCAAACTGAGCAGTATCATCATTTAAATATTCTGGAAATGGTTCCCAATAAGTCCAAAAGTCAATTTTAACATTGCGGGTTTTTTTGGTTGCTAAAAAAAAAAAAAAAAAAAAAAAACAAAATTTGGAATAATTAAACTTTAATGTTGTAGATTTTGAAGGGAGTGTTATTTTCCATGACACCACATCATCTTTAAACTGTTTATTTAAGTAGGACTTCTTAAAGTAGTCTGCACTTTTTATACATGCATATATATATATTTTTAAGGTTTATAAGTTTTATATAAAAGTTTTTAGGGTTTTTTGGAGAATTTGAAGGAACAAGAAGAGGAGCTACTACAAAATCTTTGGATTAACTACTTTTGCAGAGTATTTGTATAAGAGCAGGGATGGAAGCAGTGATCTGGTTTGTACAGGACTGGACCAAGTTGCATGGTTCTCCGATAATCTTTCTACCTGCTTTTTCTTTTCTGACAGAATTTAGAAGAAAAAGTCAGATAAAATAGTTAATGCTTACAAATTAAAAAGAGTATGAAAAAAGAAACCTCACTTTCAGGCCAAAAAAAGGTCTTCTAGAATTCTTATGCTGGATTGTCTGTAGCAAGTAAGTCACAACACTAACCACCAGGTCAGTCTTTCCCTGAATTTGGAAAGGTCCGTGGAAGCAGAGTATCACCACCTGTCTCCTTATACACAGCTCTGTCTGCTATAGACTGAGTTGAGAAACATGCAAATATTCCCCTAAAAAGAAACTTCAGATTTTTCTTTAGCTGTGTTCCCAGCATGACATGACACATCTGTAACAAAATCCAGATAACTTAAGTTGCACATTTTAATGCTGTAGAATAAAATTTTCTGCAGAGAGAAACTTTGTGTTGTCAGGGGTCAGGAATGAGGCTGGAGCTGACCGTATGAATGGGCATGGTCTTTCTGCCAAGGAATTCCAAAATCCTGTGTGTCGTAATGGCTGATAGCAACAGGAGAGACTGGCAGAACAAGGTTTAGTTGATGGTTTGTTTCTCTGTGGTGTACTTTTCTTTAAGCTCTGTTTTATGATGAATGAATGTGTTATTGCCTTTTTTTTAACAGCGTCTTCAAGAGGAAATCACCAAACTCTCTCCAACACTGCAGAGAAATGCACTCTATATCAAATCTGTGAGTAGTGCTTGTTGCTCTCTTTATGATTCTTTTAACTGTTGTCAATTTTCTGTCCCAAAACACAAAGTTATTGCTGGAACAGCGTGTGATTCATGTTTATAAAGCATCTGAATATCCACTACCAAGAAATTTAAGACCAGTTGAAAATTATTCATTGAGTACACTATTATATAGAGCTTCAAATTAGGAAGCCGTGTTATATTGCTATGTGTTTTTGTACAAATACGTTCCCAGAATAGCCTGTAACTTAGCATGAGCAGTGTTTAAGGTATAAAAGATCTGTGAATATCTAAAGTAATAGCTTTCTCTATTTTTTTTTTATAGTCTAAAATTAGTCGCTTGCCAGCATACCTGACTATTCAGATGGTTAGATTTTTTTACAAAGAGAAAGAATCTGTGAATGCCAAAGTTCTTAAGGTAAGTGGGATTTCTGCATATTGAAGTTTAATTCCTCTTTATGCTTTTCAAGGAGTTTTTATTATAGGTAGACAATTAAGACTTGAAGGCTATTTACTAAATTGTTTGCTTTTAAATTACATTTTAAAAAATTAACAGTGCAGTTTCTCCACCTAAGTACAAAGTAGCTTTGTTCCCAGTTGTGATGATGTGTGGCAGACTGTCCTACCAAAATATCTGGGGGAGGAGATAAGGGATAGAAGTGAATTTGTTCCCATACTGTTAGGATTTTTTTGTGTGTGTCTGTTTTCACCAGTGGTTCAGAGGAGAATGAAAACATGGCCCTCTCCTTAATTAAACAGTCCCTGGACAGTGTTCTAAAGTTGATGAGAAATGTTTATGCTAACAAACACTTCCTGTATTAGTTATTTTAATTGTCTGGCTTTCTGATTGACAAATACAAGAACCAGCTGCAAACAGCTAAATGTTCCAGTGTTGCTTTCTGTTGACCTTGGCTGACAGACCTCCTAGGCTGCCCAGAGAGCATCATGACAGGTGATGCCTGTTCCTTAGGAGAGAACGAAGGGAATAAAGATTGAAGGCACAATTAACTATTTTAGAAGATTGTTTGGATAACACAAATTGATGTTTTTGCAAGTGTACAGGCATTCTACATGCATTTTTTTTTCCCCTTAGGTCTGTGTAGGCATTTCCTTAGTATAAAAGTATGACAGCTAATAATGAAGAATCTAAATATTTATACTGAATGTAGTAATTTATGATGTTTTGTTTACGCTAAATCAGACTTTCTTCTGCGAAAGTATTGTAGCCCTTTAGTTTAAGTACTGTCAGCAACATTTCAATGGATCAAGTTGTCATAAATGTGATGAGAGTCGCATTTAATTGGACTAAGTGTTGTCTTCCCATGGGAGAATGCTTTAATGTGGAGTACCAAATGATGCTTATAATCTTTATGCTTTTTACTTCCTAGGATGTTAAATTTCCTCTTATGTTGGATGTGTATGAGCTGTGTACGCCAGACCTTCAAGAAAAAATGGTTTCTTATCGATCAAAATTCAAAGATCTAGAAGACAAAAAAGTAAATCAGCAGCCAAAGAATGTAAGTCTTATGGCGATTTCGTCAACAGTTTGATTAAATAAGTCATACATCTGAAATTGGGGTACCAATAAGGACTAGAGAAAACTTGACTTCCTTAAATATATTGTTTTCTTAATTAGCATTCAAACTCCTTAGTATTGAGCTTTAGATTTTTTTTGTGTGTTTTCATGAAAATACAATATCTGCTTGGTATGACTGCTTGATGAGACATGTTACATGCTGTAGATGAACATGTTGCTTACATTTTTATTTCAAAATGTGTTAAAATGTAGTGCTTCAGCTCACCATCATTATGCATAAAGGTTTTCTGTGAATTAGACAGAATTATTCTCTTCAAACATTACTGCTTGCTGGCAGGTCACTTGTTCAGTGGAGTATAGGCAGCTATTTCCTGCTCACCAACGGAAAAGGGTTGTGCAAGGAAGTACTACATGTCTGAGTGATAAAATTTCGAATGTATGTACTAGGGAGCTAACAGTCTGTACTCTAAGAACTTGGTAAATCTCTTACCCTGTCTTACATATTCTGAAGCTGACTTCCCTTTCTGTAATGAAAGAAAAAAGTAAATGGGCTAAAACTGTAGTGTTTTAGCTGTTTTTTTTTTTAGTATGCTAGTCTTTTCCTGGTCCAATTCTTGGCAGTTTCATTTAAACATTTGAATAAGGCTTGCATCTCTTTTTACACAGTTAGAGCAAGGAAAGAGTTCTATTTTAAAACAGACTCTACCTGGTATTTTCTTGTTGCCACTTCTGCTGCTAGCAAGTCCCTAACAAGGAATAAAGTCTTCAGTTGCGGAATTGTTTTCATGCTCCAAACCTGTAAATCTGGTGGGTAAACAGTCTAGGCAGTATGTGCTGAAATAGTTACATATTTGCTTTAAAAAGTGGTATTGTTTAGATTAGGTTTTTGGATATCCATCTAGAAATAGAGTAATGGAACTTGTTTCAAGTTGAACAAAAAATATTTATGCTTAGAAACATCTTTAAATGAATGGAGAGTTGGTATTGGATAGGATTGTGCTAAAGCTTTTTCAAAACCATTCCCCATTAACTCACATATTCTGTTCTTTAGTCTAGTAAAAGTGATGGTGCACAGAAAGAAGTTAAATACGAACCATTCTCTTTTCCTGATGGTGAGTAAGTAGGGAAGTAAGTCTATTTTAAAGTAACTTTTACTCATGTTTAAGTGGACCTGATGGTAGGAATATTTTGAGAACCCTAGTTATTTTTAAATGCCTTTTAAAATTAATTTTCTGAAACTGACAGAAATTTAAGGAATTAAAAGGTTAGGCAAGTCAAAGTGCTGTTGAGATAGTCAAAGATGAAATTGTTATCCATCTGTCAAGTTGATGATACATGGAAGCTATGTTTGCATGTAATGTGCAGTTGTTTTGTATGCTTCCTTGTCAGTGTGTGGTAGGAAGCTAAAATCAAAACAAACTTAAATTGGACTTTGAAAACTGCTACAGTGACACTAGTGTTGCCTAAATTTGGGGGGCTTGGAGCTTGAACGTTCTAAGCATTCACTCTGGTGTTGAGGACACAGTGCAGAAGTTATTTTGGACGTCCTTTTTACCCAAAATGTTACCATGCAGTGCTTCCTGAGTTCTGTGTGAGCGAAGGGGGTGTTGACTAGCTTGAGAGCACAGTGAAAACAGGATGTTCTGAAGTGCTGAGAAATGCAGTAAAGACTGGTTGGGGACTGTACCACCCTTCTTGGTACATTTGGAATTAGCCACTTTTTTCCATTGAAAAATTGAACAGTGTAATTGAACTAACTGCAGAGTTGTTGATCTACTGTACTTGAGTATTCTCAGCAGTGTTGCTGTACAGCCCGTGCTCAGTGTGTCTGTCCTTGCAGTCTCATGGCTTGTCCTGTATGCAGGCAGCAGCTGCTGTTTGAAGGAAGCATTGGCCAAGCCTGTCCAGAAGGTTTACTGACCACACATCCGTGTTCTAATGCTTTAAGCTACTACCTTTGCATTACACCTGGGATACATATTTATGTCATGAAAATGGACATACTCAGTTTCCTGAGGGGCTGTCCTGGCTGAAAGCTGCTGCTTTTAGTTCACAGTGATTCAGAATTGTGCTGTAAATGCGGTTTTACAGCTACAAGTGCTGCAGTGTGGCTGATGCATCTTTGGTCTGTGTGCTGTTAAAAAACACTAAACCTGTTCCTGTAAGACTTGCATAATTTTTTCCCCCTCTCTTTCTTCAGATATTGGTTCTAATAATTGCGGCTATTATGACCTGCAGGCAGTGCTAACACATCAAGGCCGATCAAGTTCCTCTGGGCATTACGTGTCTTGGGTTAAAAGGAAACAAGGTAAAAAACCAAAACCAGCAATGTTAATTATCTTTTTACAGCTTCTTTCATTTAAGGGGCTGTTAAGCATGCTTAGATTTTATATACCTAAATTACAAATACTCCTTTTGTTTTTCTTGCAGATGAATGGATTAAATTTGATGATGACAAAGTCAGCATTGTTACACCAGAAGATATTTTGAGGTTATCTGGGGGTGGAGACTGGCATATAGCTTATGTTCTACTCTACGGACCTCGCAGAATTGAAGTAATTGAAGATGAAGCTGAACAGTAGTCTTCAATTTTAGTCATTCTGCCTAGGTGTGAAATAAATGTTGATTACTGATCACTTCTTTAACCCCAGAGCTTTAGCAAGTGGATAAATAATCTGTTCAAACCTTTTCATGTGAAGAGGGACATTGTTTCAAAACTGATCCACGTACCAATTAGTCACTACGGGACTGGACTGCACTGCCCACTGTGGTGGTGACAATACTTAAAATAGCTTTAATGTCTTGCAGAAGATAATTTTTTTTTAAATGAGCTTCTTCCCTGCCCCCCCCTCCTCTCTAATGTCATCAAGTATTTATTACACACCTGTTCTCACATTTGTTACTCTTGCATGGTTTATACCACAGTTCAATAGTAGCTGTCCATCCTTGGCCTTACCTGGCAGTCTTGTTCGGAAGGTAGAGGAGAAACTGTTGGCTTGTTGCGTAACTCAGTGCTGCTGCCCATAGCCAACAACCATGGCTACAATCAAGTATTTGTCCAGCCTGACCTGCTGATTCAGTCTGTTCTGTTGCTGGCATCTCATGGCTCTAAAATAACTTGTGATTGACAATGTGTCTCCAGTAAAAAATAGTCTTGGTAGTGTAGGTAGTATGTTTCTGTTTTCACTTCTTGGGCCACCAATGATGAATGTCTGAAAGCAGTCATGTAATAAACCCACTTTTTTTTTTAAGCTGTAGGGATTTATCTGCTGTCCTGTTACTCTTTCATCCATACATAAGTCTAATATAGTGGCTGTAAAATGGGGTTTTGCTTATTTACAGAAACTTCTGTTCATTCCCCACAGGAGTACAGCAGCTGTATGCTAGTGGGAGGCTACAGTAAAAAAAAGTGTTACAGTGTTGGCCACAGCTGGAAAAGCAATAGGCCATCACCAGCCCTCAGCATCTGTGTGGTGTGTCCCAGTCCCTTCTGGGAGAGCCAGGCCACGTTCATATGAAATACCTTCAGCTGTGTCTTCGTTAACAGTGACCATGTGGCAAGTTTAACTGTGTCTCACTTGCTCAGAAATGACTCTTTTACCCTCCCCTGGGGACACTGGCTTCAGCTGTGGTTCTTCTGCCTTACAACAGGTGTTGCTGGTTATTGCATTGTTGCCATCACAGCTTCCCCTGGCCTAAGGGTGTAGTTTTAAAAAGCTGGATGACACTTAAAGGCAAGTTCTACCCACTAAGGAAGCCCCAGTGCAGTACTGGCTGTGGTCCCATGTACCCCACAGAAATAGCACATACGCCTCTGTTTTAAAAAGCTTGTTCTGTCTGATCTTGCAAAGAAAAGAGACAGTGCCTGTGCCTGGTTGCTGCTTTGTGGAACTATGTCCTCCCTGGCTGGTCCTATGATCAATGTTTCCATGCCTAAAGCTCCTACTGGCACTTGAAAAAAGCCTTTTCTTTTGAACAATTGTATAACCCTACACCTGTGAAATAATTGATCTCATTACTGGTCAAAAATGGGAAAAAAAGGTTGACTGTTTTTCCTTCCCAGAAAGTATTCTGCCTCATATTTCTGCTACTCTTGCTTTTTCCTAATTTTGAGATGTGTGCATTTAGCACATCTGACTACATGTTGTCTCACCAAGACAAGATACACTTAATGCATGGGAAGCTGAAACCCCCCTTAGGAGAAGGAGCAGTTACTACAATGGGCACAAGCCCACCATTGCCTGTTCTAGTGGAGTTCCTTCGAGGTCTGTCAAACCCTTTAGTTATGCCTTGGGGCTGGGAGCATGAATCGGTGACAGGGATCCCCACCGTCAGTGGCTGCCCAGGAGGGTCTCACTTCAAGCCTGTGTGTTTGAGGCCAGAGCAGTGCAGTCAGTTTGATAAGGTCATACTTGTGGAGCATGAATCGGTGACAGGGATCCCCACCGTCAGTGGCTGCCCAGGAGGGTCTCACTTCAAGCCTGTGTGTTTGAGGGCCAGAGCAGTGCAGTCAGTTTGATGAGGTCATACTTGTCAGATGATGCCATACTTGTCAGATGATGCAGAACTCCATGCACAAAATGACACAATACAACACTGCTGCTGGGTTGGAGAAAGGGATCGAAGCTAAACCCGGGGGACAGCTCAGTGCCTAAGTCTCTTGCATTGAACATGAGCACTGAGATCATGGTTCATGCCTGACGCATCAGGAATGTAACTCCCTGGACCTGGCCTCCTTCAGTCACCTTCGCTGTGCCCATCCTCATCCCCAGCTTTCCCAGTATTAAGGCAGCAGGGAAGCCCCCTTCAAGAGCCGTTAGCAATCCCCACACACCTCAGTTCCCACTGTGCTCAGTTGAAAGCGTTGTACCTGCAGTGGGAGGCAAGACTTGGGCTGTATTATTTCCCACAACTGTCCCCTACATCAGTCCATACCGACTTCCACTGAAGCACCCAATAATCAAATTCCTGCTACAGTTAAGTAAGTCCAAAGAGGGGAGCAGGCAGGAACAGGCCTCCAAGCTGGTACCTAACCATGCTGGAGAGTCACAGGTATGATTTAATAACTGAAACTGTACTCTGCAGAAAAAAGTTGTGTGATAACATAGTTTTCCAAACACTCAGCAATTAGAGAGATTTCACTGAATGGCACAAATTCTACAGAAGAAAAACAGCCACAAAACAAGCTGTAGCTAGCTATACCACAAGAACAGTTTGCTTTTTGAGGGAAAACAGATCCAGCTACACGCAACAGCTTGTAACCATCAATAGCCATATTATTAGACTGAAACTAGTCACTTTGCAGTGAACAGGGGACAAAAAATTTACTTTGTTTATCATGAGTCAGGGGAGTTTCTACATAGCCAAACATTTGCAGAGACTGAAGTTAATAATTACTAATAAAAACACATGGAAAAACCCCTGATTATGGACTGTCAACATAACTGCCAGAGAGAAGCAGTTCTTCATTTTTAGAGCAGACTGACCGCAGCACCCCTCCAGGGACACCGGTTCTTCACTGGAAGCGAATACTAGGACTTGTATCTCCATCACAGCCCTATTACTTTCTCAAAATTGAATCACTTGCAAACAGGTACGGTCTTCCCCACCACCCCAAGTGAGGATTTAGAAGTCCTTCACACCTACTCATGCTCTGAGAAACCCCAGAGAGACAGCAGGCAGTTAAAGAGACTATCGCCCGCTCTGCCCAACAGGAGCAACCCGAGTTCTGCTGCCACCAAACCCTCCGGCTGCAGTCCACACAGAAAGCTGCCTTCAGTCTCCATCCTCCCTTCTATGTTTCCGCTATCCAAGATGAAGCTTCTTATTTCTGGATCAGGATGACTAATCCTTTTCTCTGAAAGTCTGTACAACTGAACAATACTATTAAAAAGTTCTCTCATTTATTGAACATAAAATACCTATTAAAAAATCTGTTACCTAGCAACCATAGGAACAATTAACAAAAATGACAACAGACACAACTAACAATGACAACAACCACCACCAAAACCAAACAGCGACTTAGCACCTGAAGTGAGTTAGCTGCTGCTTTCGGTGTCATTGGTTAGGCTTTCCGCAAGGTCACTTAACCCAGCCTTGTTCAGCGCCATAATCAGATTCTCAGGGGTTGCATGTGCACCCTCCTGATCCTGCCAGGCAACCAGCAGCTGCTTAGCTCTCATCTTCACGTCTTCACTGTCTGACTCGATCTGCCGTATATCAGCATCCTTCATTTCCAAGTAGGGCGCCAAGGCCTTCCACTGCTCCCCGAGCCTGTTAGCAAATGACTCAATTTGTTCACCTGTCATGGCTTTGTCCCGTTGTGCCTCTGGACCTGGGGGGTGGGGAGGAAAAAAAGAATCACAGTCAGATACAGGGAATGTCTCCAGATACTGCACATGAATCTTCCCTGATCTGCCCCATTTTAAATCCCCTGTTTATTTACTAACAGACTGACTTACGCCTTTCCTTCAGTTGTGAAAACCTATGGCCCATGATAAAGAAAATCTTGGGGTTTATGTTATCTCCTGTTTGACTGAGAGAGAACTGCTAAAGCCTTAAATACATCAGAACTGCCTCTTCCAAATGAAAACAAGGATTTTGACAGGCAGCCTGCAACTATCAATACATGAGTCAACTATAATATTAAAATACAGAGTGATCTTTAACATTTAATTGTCTTTTGGACTGATTTTAGTCACTTTACTCAGAGTTAACCCAGGTAAAGAAGTTAGCCTCCCTTTTACTGAGTTACTAAAGCCTCATCTTCCCATTAGCAGCAGGACTGTGAATAGTGAGAACAGGACAGTAACTTTAATATCCCATCTGCCCGTGCCGGATCCAAGAGCCAGCATCCAGAGATACAACACGCAGGGGAGAAGGTGCTGTGAGATGAAGGCGTGAATGAGGATGGAAGGCGGCAGATTCCCAGGCAGAGGAGACAGGGAAGGACACTCAGGAGCACAGCATACCAAGGTTACAGGCAAGAGACAAAAATGGACGGACTGGTTCATGGGGAGGAATGAACAAGAGACGTCTGTCAGGATGCTCTTCTCACAGAGCAGCTTTTGCCTTTGAGATATTTTAAATGAAGAGGAAGTAAAAATCTCAGAGTTGGAATATTTCCATTTCTGAAAGTCCCATAACTACCCACCCCTGCAGGGGTTAGAGGGAGGCAGAAAGAACAGGAAAGCGGGGCGAAGAACACTGGGGTAGGTTTTTGCACAGCAATACTGACATTTTAGCTACAAACACGCTGCCAATGCTGTAAACATACATCACACAGCAGAGAAGGTGGAAGAGGCTCCTAATGAAAGTGCTAATCCAACTTCAACAGGCTGGATGCTTTCAGCAGGGCAGGCCACAAGATGGAGAGGTTGCTACTGGCACCCTGTGTCCTGAAAAAGCCGCACTTTCTGGTACAAATGCGGGTTCAAGTCAGAAGCACTGGGGTAACCAGGACTTGTGACCCTCAGCAGAAACTTAAAACACAGCTTCTACAATACATAGCAAGACAGAAACTGAAGAGACTGAGAACATGCAAATCTTACTTTCATTGTTTTCCTTTAATAAAGCATCATTATCTTCCTCATCTTCATCTTCACCTGTTTTTATTTCTTCAGAAGGAGGCTACAATGAGAGAACTAAACATCACTGGATGAATTTTGTCTTTAAACCGAAATTTTAAAGCTGTCTGATGGCCCCTGGAATGTGTGTTAGAATGGAAAACCTGGCATGATACCACATGAAAATTAACCATCCCCTCCAACTCAAAAAACACCAGTCTCCAAAACACTGCCTCCACAACACCAGTAACAACCATTCTAATAAAACACAGTATTAACTAAAAAACCTAATGAAAGTATCCACTGAGTTCACAGGATTCTTTCCTCTTCACAGCAACAACTAAGAATTACATACCTAGTTTTATCACTTTAAAAAAGAAAAAACAAAACTAAACTTTCAGTGAGACCATGACTGATGAACATTTTTTAAAAATTCTTCTTCTTCACTAATTTTATTCCTCACTCTGGTATTCCTCAAAGTTTTCTGTACTTTCAAACTTCTTAAAGGTGGCAAACAAATACACAAACAACAAACTTTTCACTCTCTGATTTAGATACTCATCAGCCAAGATGAACAAAATGCATCTTTTCCTACCTTTCAATCACTGGCCTTATCTACTTATTTTACTTCTTTCTTTCTTTCCATATTATTTGGTACATGACAGTAGCACCATCAGGAATATGGCATAAAGTGATACCTTAATATATGAAACACTTTCCCCAGTATTCTTTCTAGAATTGCTATTAGCATCTAGTTAACTGTAATGGCTGAACAAACAAAAAAGACAAATATTACAATCCAACCTTTACACCTCAGTAGTTTCGCATTACAGACAAGAAAGACCTCAAATATGGAAGCATGTGTTCGTTTCTGTAAGAAATTGCTGGGCTTTGTTTTAACTCAGAGGTTTAGAAAATGCTCCCTTCCCCAACTGTTAGTCTCTCTTATCCTTGTGTATAAAGTGACATGAAAGACCCCTCCCGTGCATCAGATTTGTACTGTTGAACACGCAAAGGGTCAGTGCCTTAAATTTACAGCTCCACAAGGTCTATTTTTCTTTACATATTTTTAAAGTCAAAGAGCTTCTAGAAGAGCTCTGGTACCACTTAGCACGGTATCTTCAGCTGCACACCCTGCCCCCTTCACTGCCATCCCAGTACCACAGCTATTGGTATTCATGAGCCCTAACACCAGCTTATACCTTCAATAGGAGTGGTTTGCACTGCAACACGGAACTCAAGTAGCTGGGTACAAATATATTCCTGTCTATCAACACAGGAAAAAAACTTGGGATTGCCACAGCTATTTGTTCCCAGAAGACAAGGCTGAGTTCAGCAGTTACCTGGTTAGTCAATGTTATTCACAGTTTAGTGTTACTGGGATCTTCATCAACTAGACCATTTTTACATGTAATTTTGACTTTACAAGCTTTTTCCCCCCCGTGTTTTTTTTGCCCCCTCTCCCTCACCACGTACCAAATGGACTGCAGAGAGACAAGCAGGAAGTCAACTCAATTCAGCATTTATTATTATAGCATAATATTACTTACAGGCAGCTCCTTGGCTAATTTGATTACCATGTTTTCTAGATATTCAGGTAAACTCTTGAATTGTTGGTTTGTTGGCTGGAAGAAGTGGGGACTTCTACGTGCTAGAAGTCTCAATGCTCTCCAGCCATAGTTAGAATTGTTCACTGCCCTATAATAAAATAAAAGCTTGGTTGGTAACAGCCTGGCATCTATAAAAGCACAGAAAAAGATATGAGGCACTTACTACGTAATATAACTCTGTCCAAACTTATAATTTTTTTGTACATTACTGGCGTCCTGCACAGATATTAGTAATGCAGAGGACAGTCTGTTTTCATTAACAATCCAAACATGAAAAAGATAAAAATAAAGTGAAACACAAAGACTGACATACTTATACTTATTTTCAACCATGTTTTCAGGATCGGCTTGTTCAATAGCTTCCTCAAAAAATTCCTCCAACGTTGGCATATATTCCCTAAAAAATAAAATAAGGAGCTTAACAATTTACTCTAAAATAGCTGGTTTTAGTTCTTTCATACACATCTCTAGCTTATCCATTGAAGAAAAAAATCCCCAAACCCACCACACTCAAATTTAACAATTGCAACTAAGCAGAGATTCTGTTTGATACATATTGTTGTAAAATTATTTGCTGCATTATTATTTGAGCAACCTGGTCTAGTGGGAGGTGTCCCTGCCCATGGCAGGGGGGATGAAACTAGACGATTTTTAAAGGTCCCTTCCAAACCAAACTATTCTGATTCTACAAACACTGAAGCATAGCAGTAGTACCTAGCACTGCCTATTATATGTATTTAAGCCTTCTGCTATACCAAAAGGTGACACAAACATCTATCACTAGCATTTGGTGAAAAAGGATCTACAGGAGGCAAGACAAGAATTCTGGAAATGAGACTTTCATAAAAATACGAGTAACAACTGACTGGCTGCGTTAGAAACATGCTGCCACTCACACAGCTCACAAGTGCTCGGGAGTCTAAAATGGTTGTTAGCTTTGCGCAATTTGACAGGACAGGATAAACAAAACATGGCCTCTCTACCCCCTCCCCCCCCATTTCAATTTCATCTGCTGCCAGAGAAAGCTAGAGTACTATTACTCCCCAATTTATTTACCATCACTACTTTTAGAGACAGAAAAATATTAGGCACCTTAATAATGTACTCAATGATCCCATCTTAGTGGCTCCCCAACCTGCTCAAACATGTTCATTTCACCCCCCTATGGTGACCTCTGTACCTTCTGCTGAAGGCACTTCAGTTAAAGTACATTCAGTACAGGTCCAAAGTCTACAGGCATCAGGAGAAACTGATTTATCCAAAGTGGACTGAAAAGCATCTGAACTCCCAGGCTCAGAGATGCGATTAGCAGCAGGAAGCCCAGCTGGAGGCCTGTCACTAGCATATGCCAGGGCTCGATACTGGGGACAGTACTACTCAGCACCTTCATTACTGACCTACTGACAATGGGATAGAGTGCACCTGCTGCAAGATTGCAGACAACATAAAACTGGGAGGAGTGGTTGACAGACCAGAAGGACCTCAACAGACTGGAGGAACGGGCTGACAAGAACCTCATGGAGTTCACGAAAGGGAAATGCCAAGTCCTGCCTCTGGGGAGGAACAACTCCAGGCACCAGCACAGGCTGAGGACTGACTGGCTGGAGAGCAGCTTTGCAGAAAAGGTCTCGGTGGACAACACCATGAATATGAGCCAGCAATGCACCCTTCTGGCAAAGAAGGCCAGTGGCATCCTGGGCTGCATTAGGAAGAGAGTTGCCAACAGGTCAAGGGAAATGATCCTCCTTCTGTTCAGAACTGGCAAAACACATTGGGAATGCTGGGTCAGTTCTGGGCAGCACAAGAGACACAGGTCCATGCAAAAGGCTGTGCATGGACAGGAGCATCTGACATTCAAAGAAAGGCCAAGGGAGCTAGGACTGTTTACCCTGTAGAAGAAAGGGCTCAGGGTCAGTAAATACCTGACAGACAGTAAAGGAGAAAGAGCCAGACTTGATCCTACTCAATGAAAGTACAAGCAGCAGCTGGCACAAATTGAAATACAGGAAATTCCAGTTAAGCATCAGAAAAAAAACCCCCAACTTTCCTGTGAGGGTGATCTAACACCGGAACAGGTTGCCCAGAAAGGCTGTGGTGCTTCCACTCTTGGAGAGACATTCAAAACCCAACCAGAGAAGGTCCTAGGCAACTTGTTCTAGTTGACCCTGCCTTAAGCAAGGGGGTAGACTAGGTGATCTCTAGAAGTCCCTTCCAACCTCAGCTCTTCTGTGATTTAAAGGACAAGATTTGTGGTTCATACAGGACATATTAAAAAGGTGACTGATGTTTCTGTTCTTAAAACAGCTAGCAATTGCTTCTGTAAGATATTGTTGTGGTTTTAAACCCTGGCTGGCAGCAAAACACCACACAGCCACTTGCACTCGCTCACCCTCCCCCCTCTGGGGGATGGGGGAGAGAATTAAAGGGGTAAAGGGAAAAGAGACTCGTGGAGAACAATTTAATAACCATACAATAAAATTGAAAAAGAATAATAATAATATATGCAAATTTACAAATGAGTAATTGACAGTAAACTGCTCACAATCCAATGACCAAGGCTCAGCCTGTTCCTGGATAAAAATCCAATAGCAGGGAGAGTCCTGAAACTACAATCCCAGAAAAGAGCCAGAGCATCCAAGAGACCAAGAGCTGAAAGAGAGAACAAGAGACCCCAAGAGAGGGACAAACCAGAGACAGCGTGCACTTCAGGACAGACCTTCCTCTATATAACGGCCATAACATTCATGATACGGGATATACAACTGGCCAATTTGTGTCTCAATCCTAAACCTAAGATCAAATTCTGGGCTCGTGATTTGGTCTGTGCTCCCTCCCAGCATCTCCTGCACCTGCAGACACTGGCACAGAGAAGCTGAAAAGTCACTGACTGTCCTGGCAACAACTATAAACATCAGTATGGTATCAGCCTTCTCCTCAGCACAATTCCAAGAAGAGCCTCTTACTAGCTACTGTGAAGAAACTTAACTCCATCCCAGCCAAAACCAGGACAGATATTCAAACCACATAAGGAACCATGACCTAAAAAAACAACAGAAATAATATTCATGATGATCAGGACAATTTTCTGCTTTGAAGACTACAAGCAAGAAATACAGATTACTAAGAGCTGTAGGTTACTGTGAGCCAAGATTATCAGTGGTGCAAAGCAAGCTCATAAGGATCTGAATTTCTCCGACCTAATGTTTGACATAGACATCTGCTTCTACACAGGAACCTAGTGATCAGTCAGGGAGGTGTGGGGGAAGCACACTGGTCTATAAATTCACTTCAGTTTTGTTTTGAAAAACATGTTTTCCCTAGGAAAGGACTGCCCCATGCATGTTCAAGCATAGTAATATCACTGACTACTGGAACCAAAGCCAGCATCTTGCAAACCCATCTGATACACCTCCAGGGACAGAGATGTTCAAGGCCAGGCTAGATGAGGCTTTGAGCAACCTGGTCTAGTGGAAGGTGTCCCTGCCCATGGCAGGGGGGTTGGAACTAGATGGTCTTTAAGGTCCTTTCCAACCTAAACCATTCTATGACTCTATGATTCTATTCTATGACCTGAATCCTGCTGTATTTGGCACTATGCAAAAACTTAAAAGCCAGATTTTATCCCAAGAACAGCTATCCAAAAAAAAACCAGGTAAGGAAGTATTACCCCGTTTGAATGAAGACACGAGGAACCAAAGCAGAAAGTTACAGTCACTTGACCACATTCAGCCACAAAGTCTATAATAAAACTTGGAACTGAATCTAGATCCCCCACGATCTTCACTTCACTGTTTACCAAAACATGCACTTTCTTCGTTTATCTTCATTTGTTTAGTTTTGCCTTTATTTTTTTTTTTTTTAATAAGTCGTCCCAAATACCATCATGCACAGGGAATCAAAAGCTTTGGTTCCAAACACAACTCCACCTTTAGCCCTTGGCCTAGTTAACGCAAGTATCCTGTCAGAGGCCTTCCTGCACATCCCACTCTCACAAGACAGGAAGGCACTTCCTTTGCAGAGCTCTCAACTTCTGGAAAAGCAATTCCTCCACTCAGGACATCTGCACAGGTAGGACCTCTTCCCCAGGCATTCAGCCTTTAGAGCCATAAAGTTCTCTTTGGGAACTGTCCCACTCCTTTTCCAAATTTTCATACTAGGTACTACGTCTGCACAAAAAGGGTTTACACTATCTTTAACAAATAGAAAGTTATGCAGCAAAGTACCTTTTCAGTATTTCCTACAATTGTGTGAGCAGAAGGGATAACCAATAATTGTATTTTTCTACAACTGCACCACTAGTAGATCCGGTATGCACTGAAACAATGCCTGCCAGCCATTCTCCTCTTATCTAGTATTGTTCAAAGCATACGTCTGCTTGAAAATCATAGCCAAATAGCATGCTAACTTCATTAGAGTCCGACTTGGCAATCTTCCTTTATTATATAAGGTACTTAATTATACAATCACGCTCTACAAAATGGGAGTTTCCATCTGTTTTTTAGCTTAGATTTTACTTTAAGCACTGAAAATTACTGACACCATAAGCACTAGTGAACTGTAAGAAGACTTCAAGACAAAGATTCATACTTCCAACTTCTCTCAAGGCACACAGTGAAATGGCATACCATATAAGATCATCATTCCTGATGCCAATTTTGTAATAATTGTAATTTTGTGTGTAATTAGAGTGTTGAAAGTGAGCTTTAGACAATGATGTACTATTTTTTACATACCTGCTCTCAGATTTACAAGCTTCCATGTTATCAGGACACAAATTCCAAAGGCGGGTCAGTTCCTCACTGAAAAGAGAAGCGTAAACACTTATTGAACTCCACATTCGTCCACATTACATGTTCCATCATTCAAAGACAGACACACGAGACAACACTACAGAAGTTCTCACCCCCAGAGCCTTTATGATAAAGCATACCATACAAACTTTGTGATGCATACGTATTAGGAATTACAAGAAGTTACAGAAATCTTATCTGATGTTGCAAATTAGGAAAATTATGTATTAAATTTCTGTTATAATCTCTTGCTGATCTGTGGTCAGAAACAGTAACGAACTCTCTCTTTCCAAACTAGGTATGGTCAGGCCATTTTGTTTTGACAAATGAAATAATTTATCACTTTCTTTTTCAGAAGGAACATTTTGCTAAACACTCAGTACAAGGTCTTGAAGCTCAAGACAAGCTCAAAATTTACACAACTAGGTCGGGTGAAGTGTTACAATGAAAAGACTATCACTTCTCCTAAAAAAGAAGTGGAAAAATGCAGCACTTAGTATCATGGAAAATATGGCACTTTTGTTGGAGAGGACATATCAAGAAGAATTCTTTTCCCCAGGGATAAAATACCAATGGGTGTTATTTTAAAACTCACGCAGAAGACAAAAATATAAAAACTGATACAAGTACAAACCACTTATTTTCAGCCAGTAATTTACAGACTTTTATTTAAAAGGGATCTACAGGAGACAACAAGGAAAGGAAGCCTACTCCAAGTTTTAAATGAACTGACATATCCTTAGGCTGTTTTTTCGATGGAAGTTCCGAAGTGAGGAAGTTTGAAAATAACTGACTAGAAAAAAACAGCGGCGAAAAAACCCAACAAACCACAACAAAACCCCAAAAACCAACTAACCAACCAAACCCCAGAAACCCTGTAATAATTAAAAAAAAAAAATTCCAACATACTTCCCCATAAGGATTTTTTTGTTTGGTCCTTTCCCTAAGAAGTCCTCTGGAGCTGGCCTCTTTCTCGTAGGCCTCATTGGCTTAGAATCAGGAGGTCTAAAGAAAAAAAGATGCTCTTTAGTATCAAACCAGTAATATTAAAACAAACATTTCAGAGCCAATATTTAGAAGAATTAGGATCTTTAGAGAATATTTAGAAGCCATTACACTTAAGACGGTGCCTAGTTAAATCATAATGGAAGTATTCAGAAGGAGTAGAAGGGAGGGGGGAAGAGAAGAGAGAAGATAAAGTATAAGAATTTGCCCCACACCAAAATTAGTTCACTCACAAATGTACAGCTGTATTAGAATCCCAATACAGAAAAAGAAGCAAAACACATTTATGCCAGCAGCACATACTAAGTATGATCTACCCTGCTGCTGGGATCATCTGCTTTATGACTGCAAGTTTTCTTTCCCCAGGTGCACCTGATTTAAGGGGATCAGAGAATGGAGATCCCAGACCACTGAGTTTAGGGCAAGACCTACCCAAGCTGAAACTCTGGCTGAGATCTAAAGAAGGAGACAGAACATTTATGAAAGTCAAATTTCATTATTTTCTTTTTTTCCCCCCGTCCCAAAATAGCAATTTCTCTTTTCTCACAGACTCCCCCTCCCTTTTGTGCAAACAGCTGAAGTCATGAAGAGGTGGCTCCACCTGATCTCTCCATAAAAAGAAAACTGCAAAGAGATAACGACTCAAATGCTCCTTACCACAAAGAGGCTATGGTCTGTGTGTAGAACGTATAAGGATGGAAGAAGAATGTTTGGTCACCACCTCAGCATAGTCAAGTAGACGTCTGGAGTCAAAGTTCAAGTTTTTCCACTAGTTAGTAACTAGTTACACAGGAAACCTTTCAATGGTGACAGCCACCTAATCGTATTTTCCTTTCAGGTGATCAGTCACCACCATGTGGCAAACTTAGTAAGGTATGTAAAAGGAGAACTGTTACACAAAACTCCAGGTATGCTGCCCCATCAAAGCCCTAACACCAAAGGCTTTGTTAGAGGAAATCCAAAGCAGCACATGGAAAAGACAGGCACTAACTTCGACCTAGGGTCTGCTGAAGGCAGGAGGGGAGACAACTTGCTCCAGTCTCCTCAGACACTGGATTCTTGGTAATAAGGGAACAAAACACTGCTATGACACAGTGAGGAATGCTTTCCTGAGACCTTGCACATGCATAACCACCTCTTCACTGACACAAGACTTTTGGCAGAAATCTAAGAGCCTTCTGCACACACAGAAGGGACATTCAATTATGTAAATCTCAAAGTTACGTGAATCATTAACATTCATATATACCGTGGGGATATATTCTGAAGTTGAACCATCATTTTGAACAAGCAGCAGCAAGCTTCTACTTCATAATATTTACCTTTCCTTCACAAAGCTTGGGCAGCCCTCATTTTTCCATGAGTTCCAGTTTTCTTCAGTATTTAATATATGCTGGAGAAACATTATTGCACATTATTAGGGTCATAATCACCTTCAGAGTTAATGCCACAGTTTTTTAATGAGCTATTACAATTAAAAGGAAAATTCTGTTACTTTGTATTTCAGCCACTATTTCGAAGGTCACCAGTATAAGCTTAGGCAGGTGGTTTAGTTTATTTAAAAACAGTGTATCTCCAATAACTGTGGGAAAGGCTTTATTTCTCCTTCTCTAAACAAGAAAATAGATGCAAGAAAAAAGGAAAGCAAGAAAACAATATTTTTTTTTTTTTACACAGCACTCCTCTCTGCAAAGACTTTAAATTTTTTTTTCCAGTAACTGATGTCTCCTATATGTACACATGCACATATATGCACATTTCCATTTCTCCTCAGAAGGAAGAAAAGCACATTAACAAAAATACAGGAAAAACGTGACTACAACATAAAAGACACTACAAGACCTTGTTTGCTGAGATGAGATAAAAGCTCCCTCAGATGTTACATCTGTGTTCCAAAAGCTAGTTTAAACCCATACTGCTTTTTTACACTCTAAACAGACTTTGTTCAGACAGGCACGAAAGTACCTACCTCTACCATTTTCGAAAATCTTTCCCCATCTGGAGGATTTTCTGAAAGAAGCTGTGATAGGGAGGGAGAAAAAAAAAACACACAACTTTTTGCATTATGTTTCTAGCAGAATATGTAGTTGGGAAAAAACAAAGAAAATGGTGTCTGATACAACATTACACTATAAATATTTTTCCATGTAATTTTTATAGAAGTATCTACTGTACCAACCTGGTAAACCGCTTTTGTAGTATCTTCAATCCAAAGAGACTGTTCATCTGTTAGAACATAGTTTGAACTGGAATTGAAAAAAAAAACACCAAAACCAAAGAAACAATTAAAAAAGTGTAATTAAATCAGCTCACTTTTTTTTTTTTAATTTGAAGAGTTTACTACACATCAAAATAGTGCTGAGGACACATAATTTACATTACGTACTTTCTGAGGGGTGCTAGAGGGGATCTGAAGAAAGGATTTTGAATGTACTCTGGTCTGGTCCCATGGACAGGTCACTTACTAGTTTGTGGAGTTAATTAGATGTGCTAGTAGAATATGCTTTCAGGTTTAGCTTCATCCAATAGGAAGTCTATTTGCATGATTCAAAATCACACCTTGATGTTGGACATCAAGCACTGGACAGCAAGTAAGCACAATGAAAAGACTTACTGCAAAAAAAACCCCCTCTCCTAACCCCAGCTAAAGCACTCCTGTAGACAAATCATAGTAAAAGAAACAATCTACCAGCTGTATACAGAAGACAGATCTTGAATACCTCATAACATGAATTATATATAGCATAACCTGATGTCATTAAACAAGTTGCTTGGTATATCTAGAATTATAATGAAATCAGTAAGTAGAAGTGAAAATAAAAGAACATAGAAACAAATATAACATGTCTCACTTCATTCCCAAGCAGAGACCAGAACTTTTAAAATCACATTAAAAAAAATCAGATGAGAATCTTATTTTTGTTTTTCACTGCCTCAAGAACCACCCATTGGAAGCATAACTATTAACATTTCATTTACAGTGTTCAAAAGCAATATAACACAAAGCAGCTTTTTATGAAGCACTAGGTACCTTAAATAGCAAATATCAACATGACTATGTCTAAGTCAATAACACAAGAAGACTTTCAGAACTAGCTTCTCCCTAGTTAATAGGATATAAAAAAGCTCACCTTTTTTAAGGAATGGAATAACCAGTATTATTTTACAACAACTGCACCAAGTGCTATACTACACCATTTGTATGTCACACCATCCTTGATGACTGATGAGTGCTTTTAAATAACATTTTAATGAACTGTCATTGAAATGACTTACTATCCCCTCTACAGGACTTAACTGCAATTCACAAGACATTAATTCCATCCTTCTCTGTCACCGCATTACTTTGGTAAATAATCTATAGAATGAGGATAACAATCATGATCTAGTTTGCAAAGTTCTTTGATATCTGTTTATAAAAAGCAATATATTGCGCGGGAAAGACATTAATCATTATGTGCACATGCAGTCAAGGGCACAGGAAATTAACAGAGAGGCAGGGCTTCTTCAGCATAACATCATAGTGCAGAGTAAGAAAACATAGGGTTTTGTTCTATCCTATTAATTTATAAAAGCAATAATAACCGTTGTTATTTCTTGCTATTTTAGACAGTATTCTGTAGCATACCAGGAAAAAACAAATAAGCAACTGAAGCCACATCACAGAGTCAATATAGATTCAAAATGATGCCACATACAAGTGGCTTGCGTTGGTCTAACAACTTGCTGCTCCCAGAGGCTCCTTCCTCCTCATGACTGGCACTCACCTTAAGCAAGCTTTAGTAGCCTCTGCTTCTCTGAGACTCCTGTCAACTCACCAATTTGGCACAAAAATAGCTTTGCAGAGATGAGCAGATTGGGTTTTTTGCTGTTTTAGTAAATTGCACAAATTTGACTAAGTTTAATGAACACTAGAGCCACTGTAAGGGAGGGCAGAGAATCACACAGAGAGAAGCAGAGGAAGGCAAGAATGAGACCTCCCCCTCTCCTGCTATAAAATGTCTTCAGCCACATCTTGCATTCACCAAGCCAAGGCTCTGTAAGTTCCACAAGAACTTTATAATGAGTAGACATAAGCTCTTTTAAAATATTTTGGTTCATCTCAAAGTTCTTAGCTCCCCATCCCCAAAACACAAAATGCTTCCACATTACCTTTTAAATTTAACCTGTCCCTTCAGATACTGAAATAGTATTAGGTACTGCAACAAGATGTGACGGCGGAAGTTACTGTCACTCAGTTGTAAATCCATCAGCTAAACAAAAACAACAAAAACAAAATTACATATATATTTTCAAGACACTAAACACGCATAAGTTAAAAAAAATCCAACAAATGTTTTCAGATAAACTCCATTGAGACTGTTTTTGCAACAAGCTGATGGTAAGTCATTACAGAACGTCTATTCAGTATCACCTATCCTTTAAGGACAGCACTTTACAAGATACTAAGATTGGTAAACTGTGATCTAGCACAACTTAGGGAAGTATCAAAATTTCTCATTAAATCAATTTATTAAAAACACAAGGAATTGCTTGTAAAAGTATTCCTAGATGTTTAACTAATTTTATACTTTCTGGATATAACAACATTCACTTTGAAGTGAACAAGAATTTGTAAAAACAAATACTCAAATATTTCGGTACCTGAACGACTGCTTGCTCCCTTTTCCTATGAACTACTGGCTGCAAGATAAGGATTCGGCTCTTCAGAAGAGTTCACTCTCATCAACACTTGCACAGTGATACACTGCTTGGTTTCTACTCTATGTGCTGCACAGCACGACAGATCATACAAAGGGAACATCTGAGGATTCTTTAAAGAAAAAGGGCTTTGACTGCTGTGTGTTAATTAAGCAACCAGTTCTGTACCTTCTCTACTACATTATTTTAAAATGGTCAATTTACCTGCTCTTCAATCCCAGAAAGAGAAAACTCATGCTGCACTGAGACTTGCTTTCTGTCATCTACTAATGTATGTATTTAAAAGTTAAAGTTACATATTATTCCAAAATGAAGACAATAATTTTAAGATTAAATTCAATAGAACATTGTATTTTTGACTTAATATTAAGAGAATTTTAAACTCTGAAAATCTTTTGCAAAGTAATTTTAAACAGGACCATTTTGAGCCAGAAAATATAGCCAGCACATCAAAGTTTCAAAAATGTAATTATAAAGGCAATAAAAAAGCAATAGATCTTAAATACTCTATTTTAACTTCCTTTTCTAAATGTAACAATACAAATCAAATTCAATAAATAAAAGTCAGCTTTATTGCAGACTCATTCCAGAAACAGAAGTCCCAGAATCATCACCTAACAAAAGGAATCCACAAAGAAAGAAAAAATAGAATAAATCTGCTTATATAAAGTGATAGAACAACGTAACAGGATACCCAGAGAAGCTGTGGCATCTCTATCTGTGGAGACATTCAAACCCAACTGGACACAGCGCTGATCAACCTGCTCTAGCTGGGAACTTTGAGAAGGGAGGTTGAACTACACAGGTTCCTTCCAACCTCAACTAGTCTATGATTCTGAGAAAAGACATCACATACCTTTTCACTAGTTAGGAACTTTGCAAAATATACATGTTCTCCTCCTGTTTTCAGTTCTTCCAGTTTTTTTCGGGAAGCTTGAGTGTCATCCAATTTGTAACTTTTGAAAACAGCCAAAACTTCTTCTGAGTACTATAAAACAAGAGTTATTTACCACATGAAAATTATACAAAAACTTTGTGGTTAATTACAGAATTACACTGGACTTAGTGCCAAGCAAGTAAAATAATTTTTAAACTTGCTAACCGCTGGTCAAAACAAGACCTATTTGCCAACAATACAGAGGGGCTCTCTAAACAACCCAAATGACTGTGAAAGTGTTATTTATCATTTCAGAACATCTAATAATCTAGAGCACTTAAAATATGCTAGGAGGAAAAACAATGGGTTGTGAACAGTGCACAATTGCTTTGTTGTTTAGATGTTATAAAGGAAAAAGTTATGATAGTGCTATATTCAAACTTAAGTTGTTCACAGAAAGAAAGGTACACAAGTGAGTTAAATTTGCACAGCTGCTCTTAAAATCAATTCAGAGCCTTAAAGCTGCAATTTTGTCTGAAAAACTTAAGCCTGGCCTTATTCAGTTTCTCTGAACCACATATGGGGTTTTTTGTGAGTATTTCTGGAAAGCTGAGAATGTACACGTCATCAACTAGATTTATATTAGAATGTCAGAGCAGATGTTACCTCTTACTACCAGAATACACAGAATGAAGATCAAAAAAAAACCAAACCAAACCACACTTCTTGCTGTTAAATAAACACTGAGTGGCAAACTGTGAAGAAACAGTAGCTTAGCAATAAATCATCCTCAGCGTTCATACTGTAGCAAAACTGAAACATCTGGTTAAAGGGGACATTCAAGTCATTACTTCTAAGAGAGCCTTGTTTCTTTAGAAACCTATTATCTTTAGGATCCCATCAGGATCAATATGACTATTCAAAAGTAAGATCTAGGACTAGGCAAAACTATTTTTCTTCCTGGGGAAAAAAAAACCACGCAGAAGCTCTGCTTTTTTCAGCTGATGAATCACAAATAAGGTACTTTTGACATTGTTTCAACATACAAAGTCTTTCTGTTAGTGACTTACACAAGTTTTATTAGTGGATTTACTATGTATCTTAATATACTGTTTACTGTCAAAGACTGACTTTAGAAAACAGCAAAACGCATTCCCTCGTGCACTATTATTTTTCAATTATATTATGAGCTGAACTGTTGCATGCGTATGCAGCCACTCTTCTACTCGTATAAATGGCTATTTTTACTCAGGCTGAACGGTTGAAAGCATGAACTTAGATTACCTTAAGAAAAGTTTTCCATGAGACCTTCTCATAGCACTGCACAGGATTTCTAAAATAATCTTGAAGTGACCAGAATTTTCTGTACAGGTTATAATCTATTGGAATGGAACTGGGGAAAAAAAAATTCAAATGGTTACAAAAATCCATATTGAAAGTGCCATATTAAAATCAAGTCTACTCAGGAATGTGCAATCCCCAAAATTAATTTTGTAAGTAAAACAGTAATTCAATAGCCAATAGAATTTCCAGATAAATCTGTAATTCATATTTTGTCCCTAAAAGAGTTTTCCCTCTGGTCTACTGTTACTTTCTCACCATAAAGGCAAAAATAGTGTAAAACTCCTAAGAACCCTATTTCTTACTATCTGGAGAATGAAGAGGAACACAGCTTTTTCTCCTAAAAGCATATACAGCAAGTATTCAGAACCCCTGAATACATCTCACCAGAACAAGGATTGTCAATATAATTGGGAAAATTGTGAAAAAGGGAGAACAACAGTGGTGCTTAGCTAGAGTATGCATCTTTTTCAAATCTGTAGATTTTCTTTCCTCTTCCAGGCATCTCCACTTAAACAGATTAAGACACTGCTAGGATGTATCTAATCTTGAGAGGACAGGACATAAGTAGAATTCTGAGTACAACATTTAAGGGTATTTCCCAAACAGCTCTTCCCATTGACTTTATAAAATTTTGTTTCAACTTTTAGAATTGCTATAAGCTCACCAACTTGTTGGTGCTTCATCATCTCCCATTTCACCTTCTTCTACATCCATTCCTTCTTCTCTCTCCTCGGTGTGCTAACATGAAAAAATAATTTAGAACTTATACAAATGCCACTACAATTTACACACAGCTTTCATGGTGTTCTTTGTTTTAAACACTCTATTATATTTTAGATCAGAAAGTTTAAGCTGGTAATTCAAAAGATCTCTAAAGCGTTATTCCAGTAAAACGCAAAAAAAATTCCTGTTTTAACACCTTATTATGCTTTCCAATGGTAGCCTGACTTCCCTTGAAAAAAGCTGCAGGGACAGCACTAACCTCCATACACTGTGGGGAAAACTTAGTGCAGTTAAGTGACAGTGCTCATCCCTCACAATCAAATCAATTTTTTTTCCCCCTCAAAGTGAGCACAGTTTAATGTACTAGGTAGCATGCATATTTCTAGAATCAGCATCTTGATCCGGAAGAGGGATAACCAAATTACAAACATACAGTTCTGAACATCATGCACAGTAGCGCATTTCTGTGCATTTCCTGCAGAATGAGTGAAAAATGACATTTTCACCTTCTGTCCTAGCGTGCTCTCATGTTCATTGGTATTGAAAACAGTGACATTTTCCAGGTTAAACTGGCTCTGCAAGTTAAGTCCTGTGAAAAACAAAGGGTCAGTCTTAGAAGTTGTGAAGTTCGTTAAGTCTGTTCGTTCAGTTAGTTGTCTATGAGACGCTGATACTAAATTCTCAGAAACAGCATTCAAAACTTGTGTTTGAAACCACAACAAATGAAAGCCACTTACAACATCAAGGGTAGAGACAAGAACTAGGATAGAACTGCAAAGTGACTTTCTCCAACTGAATTTGGTCTGCAACCACCAAACTTAAAAGATTCAGCATATTTAGATTGTTAGATGTTAAGTGTGATGAAATATAAAAAAATCTCACCTGATTTTTCTGAGAGTGGAAATAACCTAGCCAAGAACAGCTGAATTCTTCCACAGAAGACTGTGTTTTGTGACTTAGATAATCTTCTTAGGAGGTCTGAGTATTGTAAAAAGTACAGAATATTAGTATTTATCCCTCTTTTAATTTCTCATGGACTAGAATTTAAGACTTGCTAATTACATGACCTATATAGCTAATGAAAGGAAGCTAAGACTTGTAAATTTAAATGCTAGTAACTTCCTCACATCAGACACATTTTATCCAAATGCATTCTACCAATTCTCCTAACAGCTTCAACAGCAATAAAAAATACGTTCAAATCAATCCTACTCCAACACAGCCTCTGATGTGGGCCTTGTCATTGCTGAGGAATAAATCTTTCTCAGATGTTTTGCTGTAACAGCCTCCACTGATGAAGAGATTTCCCTAAGGTCAGAATGACTTTTACATTAATCACAGAATCACAGAATGTTATTAATCAGCAAGACTCATGAATATCTGCTAAGATGAGTGATCTGCCTTTTAACTTTATTACTTATTGAACACATCTGAATGTAAATCAAATTATTAGAGTCACTTTCATTTGGTGAGATAGGGAGTTCTTTAATTCTCCACCACCCCCCTGAAAAACTCCAACTCACCATTGCACATTCGTAGCAAGTAATTTTTCCCTGCAGAGTAAAATGTATTCTGAAACAGAGTAAAGGTATTTAGATCATTAAGAGGACACAAAACCTTCTTGACTGGAACTTAATTCAATCACAAGCCAGGAGTATGAGTCGTTGCTACTGTTAACTATAAATTAGAGTTTTTCCTTAAATAAGAGGCAGGTTTCACAAAAAGGCAACATAAAACAAGCAGTCCCACAAATTCCAAGACAGCATAAAACACACCATTTAAATCCAGCCTCTGTACAGAAAAACCACGTGACAATGAACTGTATGAGCAGCAGCCACTTTTTCTTCCTGGAACACACCAATTTTTTATGCTCATCGCCTTTATTTTCCATGCATTATTTAGATACATATGCAAAGAGCAATACACAAAAGATTTAGAGCATTCACAGTACTAGTAATTTGGCAGCAGTAGAAAGAAATTGAAAGGTATACTTGAATTAACGATAAAGAACAGTTTGTGAATGCATCGGGAGGGGCAGTTATCTGAAAGAGAACAACCTGAAGGAACGCCTGTGGGACATAATCCTGCTTAGGAAAACACATAGAAACCAGAATGCTTTTCAGGTGTTAACTATAGAGTAGCTGACACTTGTCGTCCCAGCAGTACTGCCAAAGAGCAAACCAAGGATAGCGAGATGCAAGATTTCTTATGATCTTGGAATAAAATGCAGGCAGCTTAGGACTTCTGCCTGAGACTCTGAATTCCCTCTTTAATCAACAGCACCTGCAGCACAAGAAGCTCAGCAGCCTATCGCAGCAGTTCTTCTGCTACAGCACCACAGCACAGTAAGAGCGTAAAACACTCACACAGGCCTCAAAACACCGATTGTTCCTCAAGAGCAGAAACATTTTAGGGCAACATATTCACCATTGCTATAGCCCTGTACCAGAAAGTGACCAAGAAGACTTATTTCCCTGCAAATTGGAGATGGAGGAATCTCCTGCAGCAATGAGGAATAAGCTTATTATTAAGTCAAGAGATAAGCTACTCATACAAATTGTGCACTGGAAGTTAAATTTCTGGTTTCTAAATGTGACAAACACTGTATACTCTAAAAAAGGAGTTAGAAATAGAACATCAATCAAAATTACACTTTCTTTTATTATTAACTTTCTGAACTCTGCTGCCCAGAGATTATTAAGCCTCAAAACAAAATGTGCTCAATGCTACTATTTTCACACAAACAGATAAAAGACAGTTAAAATCTGCTTGTAAAAATGGTTCAGGTAGACAGAAGCTTTGTCACAACTATATCACATTTTGGAAAAATACCTACCGATTTCCATGTAGCAACATTTTTCTCCACAAAAGTGAAAATTTTGTCACACTGATCCAAAGGCAAGCAATCCAGAACATCCCCCAGAAGCACAAAAGGGGTTGATGCAGTGCAGATACCTATGAGGAACAGGGAATATTTTATTCAGCAAATTTGAACTGAAATCCAATAAAGATGCATGGCAGTTGAGGGACATTGTGCTGAAAGAGAAGAAAAAAGTTCTCCTGAGTTCCTACAAATCCTGACAAAAAGCTTGGCCTAAAGCATGGACTTCCATTAAAGCTATTTCTATATATACATATATGCAGATGAGCTTTAAAAGACCTTTGAACGTGCAAAACAAATGAAGAATAACTGTTTTAAAAACTTCAAAGTCTGAAACAG
Source organism: Pterocles gutturalis (assembly GCF_000699245.1). NCBI lineage: Eukaryota > Metazoa > Chordata > Aves > Pterocliformes > Pteroclidae > Pterocles > Pterocles gutturalis. The sequence goes on along the minus strand of NW_010136167.1, from coordinate 3,050 downwards.
TCTTTTATCTCTATGCAGCCTGCAAGCGAACTCTCTCAGACTTCTAAATCCACAGTTAGACTACACACACCCATGAAGTCTGAGAGTTTTTTCCTCAAGCAAAGCACCGCTAAAGCAGTGCTGCAAATCGTGTCTACCCACGCTCTGCAGGTTGGTAGTGTCCGTGTTGCTCATAATTATGGGACTCGTTACTCTACAGCTCATAACACAAATACGTAGTTGAGCTATACTTACTAAAACAAACAAGTTATTTGGTGTGTAATATGAACAAATAAAGGGAAGAATGCGAAAGCCTCTTCAGAAGAGATTAGCACAATGATCTCTGACACAAAAGACAGAGCAACAGATGCAAGCATACAAAAAAAAGCTGTGTACTGACAGGTCTTTACTGGGAGACAAGCACAGAATAACAATAACAGAAGTCATTTCTGGCTTTGCAAGCAACTGACAGAGAAACCTACAGATCATTTAACCTCTCTGCCTCAGTGGTCTCATCTCTGAAATTATGATAGGAGACTTCTAAGCATTTTACTGGGGTGGACAAAGATAGAAAATGCTGATTATTTGCAACCAAAACCATGCATCTTCCTCCATTAACAAAAAAAATGCTTCACCACAGAATCGTACATATAACTGAATTTAATCATACTTCACTCTTCTTGTGAAACAGACTTAATAACCACTAGAGACTATATATTATCAAAGCTAACTGCTGTAGAGGACTCATAAAAATCAACATTATTAAATTTCCCTAAATGGCCCCTAATACTGCCAACAGATTTGAGAGAAAGATGCTCACCTTCTGTGACTCCATTAATAGCAAGAGAAATAATTGTCAGGAGATTTTCACATGGAGCTTTGTTTATCTACACAGAAAGAACAGTGTTAAACTTCTCTATTCCGACCTAAATACATTTAACACAACTAAAATTCTTGTTTCTAAGTAGGCATATTTAAAACAAATATTGACATTTAACTCCACAAAATTTCAAACAATCTATTAAATCAGACCTGTCAATTAACTATATAAAGTTTCTATCAAGTGAGTAACATTTCTTGACCACTTATGGCCATTAAAGACCCTACAATACCTATTGTGTAGAGAGAGTTAGTTACCTCTGAAAATTAATATCTCACATTCAGCCTTCATTCAAGTAATACCAACAAAAACATTCTTTAACTCCTTTCATCATTCTTTTCAGCTGACAGGCAGCTTTGTTACATGCTAGTAACAGATAACTCACTCCACCCCACTCTTACAAGTATACTTGTAGAATAACGCATATTTATGAATTAGAACTTTAAGACACAGCAGACTTTCATAAGCATTACAAAGAACTGCTGGGAAAGGCGAAGTCAACACCTCCTGCTGTAGTGTGGTATCTGTAAAATACTGCCATTCTGTCCTACCTACCAATCTCCTTTAATCAGCTATATCCAATCTTAATTAGATAACTTTTACATAATTAATGTTTTCAGAAAAAAACTATTTCCCTATACTAAAGTAAGTACTGTTAAATTAATACATTAACTTGCAAGTAGAAATTTGAGCTTTAACAAGAGATAAGCTGTAGCAGTTTAAGGTACTTACTATGTCTTCTTCTACAATAACTCTAAAAGCTTGATCCAAGGTACACTTCTTTTCATTTTCACTGCAAATGCAAACATTCCGTGTCAGTTAATAACAACTATTAGGGACAAGATTACTAAAAATTATCTGAATAGGCACCTTTTAAAATCAAACGGAATTTACTTACCTCCCAGGAATCTGGTTAAATGCATTCAACAATGGCTTGATACTTTTGTTATTCAGAGCGTCTCTGGTGGATGTCTACCAAAAAGTAAAGAAATAAAAGTTACAAAACCAGTACAAAACCAGAAGGATCTCCTCCTTCCCCTGACAGTGGACAGAAGCACTAAGAAAACTATTTGCCACACACCACGTGTCAGTTTACAAAGAGAACTTTGTAAAAAGTAGGGCAAAAAACAAATTCCTATCAAAACAGGCATGTGAGCTAGTAGAGCACCACACCTCAAACCTGGGATAACAGTATTTCTAAGTAAAACACAAACACAAAGGAACGTGCTGTTGTGACTGACCCTGCATCTACAACAGTCTCCAGTCCCACACACAACTTCACCTGCCTCACACGCAGGTTATGGCAGTTCAGAACATAACTCTGTTGCAACTTAAGTTAGAACTAATGTAAAAAATATGTACTCTCTAGGTAGATAAGGATGACTTCTGTTGAGACAGTTGAGACAACATTTAAATCACTTAAGGATTGTTACCCCTGAAGATGGGAACATACATATTTTCCAGAGTTGTCAGCCAGGTTAGTGATTAGACCCAAAAGTAACCTATCCTAATCTTAATATAATTATAATACTAAAACCCACACCTCCAAGTGTCTGGACAACCCTCCCTGAATTAAGACCCCCACCTACTGAGCATGCATAGTTACCAAACACCGTGTTTTTAAACTGAAACAAGAAAAGAACTAACCAACTACAGTTAAGACGACATAAAAACTAACCAATTACGGCTAGAAGGATATGGCAAAGCAGACAGGGTTACTGTTTTGAACCATATACGTACACAACGTGACCGCAAACAGGTGTGTTAGCTTTGTGTGCTGACCACCCACACCACGCAATATCGAAATAAAAACATATCTCGGCTCTGTGTGCACACGGGCTTACTGCACACCAGCCAACAGACTCCGATTGTGAGACAACGACTCCTGCTAATAAGATGGTCTAGAAATTACCACATGCTGTAATGACACCAGTGTCACGAAGCAAGGGTCTGTGCGAATGCCTGGACCGCTTCTGTGCGAATCCCACCAACAAACTGGGAGACAAAGGGCCAGCCCCACGGCCTGGGGACAGCCCCCGCCCCGCGTGCTGGCAAGGGGAAAGCATCAGAACGCAATAACCTACGGACGTTTTGCCACGGGGGTTACGCCAGAATTTTATTTTACGTTAATTTTAGTTAACTCGGCAGCAACTCCTCCCTCTGGCTGAGCTGTTGTGACGGCCCGTCCCCC
>NW_010136166.1:345-1538 GCF_000699245.1 Pterocles gutturalis | reverse complement strand
TCACCTTCACCCGCTCCAGAATTTGCTGGTTAATCAAAAACCAGCGCAGAGATTTATTTCTGGAGCTGGTCAATAAATAAAAAGGGGTGAGGAGGGTTTGGGGGGCTTTGGGAGTGCTCGAGGGGGGGGGTGTTGCAAATGCAGGGTGCAGCTGGGGCGTGCAAGGAGCTGCTTGTGCGCAGGATTTGCACGGGCGTTTGCAGGATTTGCAGAAAGCGGTGTTTGCAGGGCAGCATTTGGCACGTGCACGGTGTCTCTTGCACATGCACAGTCACTTTTGCACATGCACAGTGACATTTGCACATGCACGGTGCCTCTTGCACATGCACGGTGACTTTTGCATATGCACAGTGACATTTGCACGTGCACAGTGACTTTTGCACGTGCACAGTGGCATTTTGCACGTGCACGGTGACTTTTGCACGTGCACAGTGACTTTTGCACAGCCAGGCCATCGTTTTGCGCACGTACGGGGACGTGCAAGGAAGCGCTTGCACATGCACGGTGATCTTTGCACATCCACGGTGGCATTTGCACGCCCAAGGCACCTTTTTGCTCAGCTCAGCAGCATTTTGCACGTGCAGGGTGGCATTTTGCACACGCACTGCAGCAGTTTTTACACGCACAGTGCCGCTTGCACATGCACAGTGACTTTTGCAAATGCACGGTGACGTTTTGCACGTGCCCATGGTGTTTTGCACGTGCACGGTGACGTTTGCTCAGCCAGGGCAGCATTTTGCACGTGCACCTTTGCCCATTTGCACCTGCATGGTGGCATTTGCACGTGCACAGCAGAGTTTTGCACACGGGCATTTGCTCAGCCAGGGCAGCATTTTGCACATTTGCACATTTGCACATCAGCATGTGCACGGTGACTTTTGCATGTGCATGGCAGCATTTTGCACATGCACGGGGACATTTGCACACGCACAGCGGCATTTGCTCAGCCAGGGCAGCATTTTGCACATTTGCACATCAGCATGTGCACGGTGACTTTTGCATGTGCATGGCAGCATTTTGCACATGCACGGGGACATTTGCACATGCACAGTGACACTTGCACATGCACGGGGACATTTGCACATGCACGGGGACATTTGCACACGCACAGCGGCATTTGCTCAGCCAGGGCAGCATTTTGCACATTTGCACATTTGCACATCAGCATTTGCACGGTGACTTTTGCATGTGCA
>NW_010136166.1:0-210 GCF_000699245.1 Pterocles gutturalis | reverse complement strand
GCATTTGCACATTAGCATGTGCACGGTGACTTTTGCATGTGCATGGCAGCATTTTGCACATGCACGGGGACATTTGCACACGCACAGCGGCATTTGCTCAGCCAGGGCAGCATTTTGCACATTTGCACATTTACGGTGGTGTTTTGCACATGCACAGTGACACTTGCACAGGGACATTTGCACCCCCAGGTCCCCTCTCTGCAACCCCCC
>NW_010136165.1:3908-4274 GCF_000699245.1 Pterocles gutturalis | reverse complement strand
GAAAAGGGAGAATTTCCCCTTGGCTGATGTCCCCTCGTCCAGCTCCACTTCGGCGGATCCCAAACTGACTTTGGAGCTCTTCAGGTCGCCCTTCGAACCCGAAACCGAGCCCGAAATCTCCGGGGAGCCCAGGGTGCCTCCGCTCTTCGCCTTGGGTTTGGAAAAATTGAATTTGGGCATTTTGAGTTTGGACTTCTTCAGGCGGACGTCGGCGTCTTCCACCTCCAGGTCGGCAGCGCCGGGGGAGAGGCTGGCGTCGGCTCCGGGGAACTCGACGTCGACGCCCATCTCCCTGCCCTTGACGTCGGGGTCGGAAAAGGTGAATTTGGGCATTCGGAGCTTGGGGAACGAGACTTTCCCCACGCC
>NW_010136165.1:0-3829 GCF_000699245.1 Pterocles gutturalis | reverse complement strand
TGGCACCACCTTTGATCTTCGGCCCTTTGACGTTGACGTTAAACCCCGACCCGGAGACTTTCACTGCCGACGTGTCCAAGGTGGGAGCGTCGAGGTGGACGCCAACCCCGGGGTCCTTCAGGTCGACGCGCGGCGCTTCCACGGTGACTTTGGGGCCTTTGATGTCACCGGCGACGTCGACGGCACCCTGGAGGTTTGGTCCTTTCAGCTTCAGGTCAACGTCCGGCAAGGAAGCGCTGGCGGAGGGGATTTGAACTTTTGGCCCTTTCAAGGCAACGTCGGGTCCTTCCAAGCCAACCCCGGGGCCCTTCAGGCCTCCTTGGACTTGGGGGCCTTCAAGAGTGACCCCCACCTCGGGTCCCTCCACCCCCGGGCTGGAAATCCCAAACTGGGGGAGCTTGAGGGACGGGAGCTTGATGGTGCCGCCCAAGATGTCAAAGCCGACGTCGGGAGCATCCGTCGAAACTTTGGGGGATTTGACGCCGGCAGAAACGTCGAGATCTCCTTTCAACTTTGGTCCTTTCAGGTTGACATCCAAATCCGGGGCGGAAACGGCCACCGAGGGCCCTTTGATATCGACGCCGGGGACACCGAGGTTGAGACTCGCGCCCGGGGCTTTGGCGTCCAGCTCCAGTTGGGGGGCGGAGCAGTCGACGCCGCCCTTCACGCCCAGATCGGGGGATTTCAACTTGGGCAGCTTCATTTTTCCTCCCAAACCTCCGACATCGACGCCCGGCGCGTCCAGGCTGACGTTTAGCCCGGCACTGGAAACATCCAGGTCGCCCTTGAGTTTTGGTCCTTTCAGGTTTCCGTCAAAATCGGGGCCAGAGATTTGGGGCCCTTTGAGCTTGACATCACCACCGCCAAGGTTCAGATCGGCCGAAGGGAGGCTCACGCTTCCTTCCACCGCTGGGAGATCCACGTTGACATCCGGCATTTCCAACCCGAGACCCGTTTTCCCCATTTTGGGCAATTTCAACTTTCCTTCGGGACCTTCCAGTTCTACTCCAGGAACTTCACCTCTCACTTTTGGTCCTTTCACGTGGACGTCAATGTCTGGCACTGGGACGGAGGGAACGCCAACGTCAAGGGCGGGTCCTTTCAGGTCACCCTCGATTTTCACGTCCCCTACACCCACCTGCACCCCAGGAAGGTTGAATTTGGGTTTCTTCAGGCTCACGTCAGGAGCTTCAACCTCCACGTTGAGACTCGGACCTTTGACGCTCGGCACAGAGACGTCTACATCGGGCGCTTTAAGTTCTCCTTCTATTTTCGGGACGGCCACCGATGCATCCCCTCTGAATCGGGGCGATTTCAGGTCAAACTCAACGTCCGGGAAGGAGATTTTCCCAAACATGGGTTTCTTCCCTTTGGGGGACTTCACCGCAGCGTCACCTTTTATCGTCACGTCCGGCCCGGCGACGTTCACGTCCACGTCGGGAGATTTCAAATTGGCGTCGAGCTCCCCCCCAGCCACGTTCACGTCAAAGCCACCCTTCTTCCCTTTCACTTTCGGGCCGCTCATATGGAGTTTGGGCATTTTGAACTTGCTTTTCTTCCCCTTTCCGGCCACGTTGACATCCGGCGACTCCACATTCAGCTCCGCCTCCGGTAAATCCACTTCAGCTCCCGGGACCTTGATTTCTGCCTTCGGGCTTTTCATCCCAAACCCAAATTTTGGTTTCTTAAATTTGGGAAGTTTGACATTTGCCTCCGGGCCTTCGATGCTCAGGTCGGGGCCTTCGACGTCAACTTCAGGGCTTTTGATTCCAAATTCTGGACCTTTGATATCAACGTCCGGACCTTTCAGGTTGCCTTCGATCTTTGGGGTTGCGATGTCAAACCCTCCCTTGGTTTTGTGACCTTTCAAATTCAAGTCGATCTCGGGCATGGAGATTTTCGGGATGTTCACGTGCATTTCGGGCATCTTCAGTTTGGGACCTTTCAGTTTGCCCTCTGGACCTTCGATGCTCACATCCGGGCCACCGATATCGACTTTGGGACCCGACAGGTCAACCTCCGCCTTTGGCAGGTTCACGTCCACGTCGGGACCTTCCCCTTTGAAGCCAAATTTGGGCAACTTCATTTTAGGCATCTTCACTCTTCCCTCCAGCCCATCGACGTCCACCTCCGGCCCTTCGATATCTACTTTGGGACATTTGATATTAACTTCGGGACCCTTCAGACCTCCCTCGAGCTTCGGGCCCTTTAGGTTGAGGTCGATGTCAGGCATGGAGATCTGGGGGGTCTTGACGTGCATCTCGGGCATCTTGATCCTGGGACCTTTCAGTTTTCCTTCGGGCCCTTCGATGTTCACATCCGGTGCCTGAAGGTCCAACTTGGGGCCTTTGATGTCAACATCTGGAAGCTGCAAATCCCCTTCCAGCTTCGGCGCCGAGACATCCACGTCTCCCTTCAGCTTGGGGCCTTTCAGGTTAAAGTCGACGTCGCCCATGGAGAACTTGGGCGCCTTGATGTGCATCTCAGGCATCTTGAACTTGGGGCCTTTGAGTTTCCCTTCCGGCCCTTCGATGCTCACGTTGGGAGCGTCAACGTCTATTTTGGGGGCTTTCACATCAATTTGGGGGGCTTTCAGGTCACCTTCCAGCTTGGGTCCAGAAATATCGACGTCTCCTTTCAGGTGAGGCCCCTTGATGTTGAAGTCGACGTCGGGGAGGGAGACCTTGGGAGCCTTCACGTGCAGTTCGGGCATGGAGAATTTGGGACCTTTGACTTTTCCATCCACGCTCAGATCAGGAGCCTCGACGTTGACGCTGGGGCCTGAAATGTCGATGTCACCCTTGGGGAGGTTGACATCCACGTCCACCCCCTCGGCTTTAAAGCCAGGCATGGAAAACTTTGGCATTTTGAACTTTGGCAGCTTGAATTTCCCCTCTGGACTCTCAATATCGACATCGGGGGCACCAACGTCTAATTTCGGGGCACCGATGTTGACCTCGGGACCTTTCAGCTCACATTCTGGTAATGACACATCAACATCTCCTTGGACTTTGGGACCTTTCAGGTTCAGATCAAAATCCGGGGCGGAGACTTTGGGTGCCTTGATGTGCATCTCAGGCATCTTGAACTTGGGGCCCTTCAGCTTCCCTTCGGGGCCTTTGATGTCCATGTCGGGGGCCTCAATCTCAACGTTGGGACCTTCCAGGTCAGGTGCGGAAACCTCCACGTCCCCCTTCACTTTGGGGCCCTTCAGGTTCAGGTTGATGTCTGGCATGGAGATCTTTGGTGCCTTGATGTTCAAGTCTGGCATCTTGAACTTGGGGCCCTTCACCTTCCCTTCAGGACCTTCAATGTCCAGCTCTGGACCTTCAATATCCACCTTTGGGCCAGAAACGTCCAGGTCTCCTTTGGGCAGGTTCACGTCCACCTCTGGACCTTCTGCTTTGAATCCCGGCATCCCAAACTTGGGCATTTTGAACTTGGGCATCTTGAATTTTCCCTCTGGGCCATGAATGTCCACATCTGGTGCCTCAATGTCAACCTTGGGACCCTTGATGTCCACCTCAGGTCCCTTCAGGTCACCTTCCAGCTTAGGAAGGGAAACATCCACATCACCTTTCACTTTGGGGCCCTTCAGGTTGAAGTCAACGTCGGGCATGGAGATCTTGGGGGCCTTGATGAACTCAGGCATCTTGAACTTGGGGCCCTTCAGCTTCCCCTCTGGACCTTCCAGCTCTACATCAGGCAGGTCAATATCTACTTTTGGTCCCTTAATGTCAACCTCAGGACCCGTCAGGTCACCTTCCAGCTTAGGAATAGACACGTCCACATCTCCCTTTACTTTGGGGCCCTTCAGGTTCAGGTCAAT